>NC_134406.1:242389810-242642310 GCF_038048845.1 Mixophyes fleayi
TCCAGGAGAGTAGGCAACTATGTACTAAAAGACGTATCTAGTGATGTGCCCTGTCTAATTATCTTGCAATTATGTGCACACGTTCTTACTGTACTGAGATAACTCATGCCCACCCTGCCCACCTCTGTTCCAATCGACGACATGAAAAGTGTGGATCAGAGTCTTCCTGGCTGAATGTAAGCTACACAAATACCAATTTAATAAAAATATTAAAACATACACGTGACACATCATACAAGACAGTTCTCCTACACTTATAACTTGAACAGTATTTTAGGAAACAAATGTAAGAGTGCTTCAAAAGTGATAGTAGCAAGTGACTGAGAGTCACCTCCAAAAATCAGAATGAGGAAGTCCGCCTATGCGCACGGTGGACAAATAGGTGCATTTAGCAATAGAAGGACATTGCACGTCCGCATATTTGCAGCTAAGTAAAGGACCTTTATGATCTTAGAAGAACGTTTGTAGATGTAAAGTGGTCAGAAAGAATAGTTCCATTCCTCCCCACTTTCATCAAGTGCCATTACTGATCTATGGTAAAAGTACATCCGTGTTTTACTGCTGTCTAATGCAAATCTCAACGTGTTGTGGTCTTAAGCCCTTATGCTGGTCCACAGCTCTGACTGCCAATATGTATCACTCACCACCCAGTGATTTCCCAGTTTAAGACCCCATAATTTAGAGACCTCAGTGCAGTGGCGGATCCAGCGATCGCCCCCCCCCTAGCAGGGACTTGCTGCTGACGGCTGCACACTGTGCAGGTCCGTTCAGCAGGGACAGTGTGCTGCCCGGCTGCTCTGATTGTGTTTTAAACACAATCAGAGCAGCGGGACAGCACACTTTCACTGCTGAACGGACCTGCACATACTGTGCAGCCGCCGGCAGCCTTAGAACACAGAAAGGGGGCGGGGCCTAAATCGCCCCCCCTAAAATCGCCCCGGGTAGGGTAAATGTCTGGGTCCGCCCCTGCCTCAGTGGGCTCATTAACCTGTGATGTGTCTGTGTTTGTTGAGAGACTCATGACATGCAGCAAACGGCAACCTTCCAAATGTACTCTTCACCACTGAAAACCTGGAGCCTAATCCATTACATATCTCTTTTTCCACATGTAATTTCAAAGCTTGTCTTTAGAATTTAGCACACAGACAAAAGTCATATGACAGCACTTCTTATAGGAATAGGATCTAAGTATTTTCCTGTGCCGTGATGTCCCTCCACCCCTACGAGAGACACTTGTCTACTTTCATTCTCAATTAGTGATATTGGAGTTATTTTGTGTTCAATGGATAGATTCGCACAAAAAACAGCTATGTTACTATTTCCTAACACAAAATCTCTATCCTGGGTTTGTAAAGACAAACCAAAAAAGAAGGAAAAAAAGGAAGTTCATATGTATTGTGCAATTGATTCTTTGTATCTTATTCCATCAGTTATTAATCTGTTTGTGTGATATTTATAGCAATTGTGAAAGAACCTATTCCTCGGTCTGAAGAGAAGAGAATACATGATGTCTATTGATCTGATTACAGGTTCATTGCCGAGTGACTTGTCTTGAATCTAAAAACTGCTATTTAAAAAAATCTGAAAAAATATGGAGACCTATAAGAATTGTCGAAGTCGTATATTTGGATGAACGAAAGTATATTGGTTAATATTGTTTTATTGTGCGATTGCACTCAGTATGCCATGCTACACGTGGCATACTGCGATTGCACGGCAAAATACGCACGCACACACTCGCATTACAACATTTAGTTATTATATAATTCATATTCATATTGGTTCCGTTATACAGTGATTTATGAGCAGATAGTATTTAGTTTATTATTAGTTTATATATTATGATTATATGCACACATCAGTGTTATTTAATGTTCAGGTTATAGAAAATGTGTCATGTCTGATATCATTTTAATCCCCTAATCATCAGCAGCTGTTCGGTTCATTCGCCAAAGAGATTGCATATTGCATACTCTAGTTATTGATGTTAGGGCATAAATAGTCAGAGTGATACCAAACTGTAAAATACTAATGGACTAGTTGTAGCTGGTTTCTGGGCGGGAGAATCATCTGGAATGTTGACCCTCAGCCTTTGAGGGGGTTGTTTGAACTAGCCTATGACCTGTTTACACTGGACCCATCTAAAGTCTGGACCTATAGAAGCAAGCCACGTCATCTACATTGTTCTCGCTGTAACACTGAATGTATATAATCATAGCTGTGCTCCCACTAGATTCAGTCTACTCTGACCACAGTATTCTAGAGTGAAATACTGTTCACTGGCACCTGTGGGAGCGCATGCGAGCGCGGTATGTATTTATCTTTTGGTATTGGCTGTACTGTATTATAATCATGTATTGAATTGTTAAATTATTACATCTGTTAAAATAAATTACTTTGTGCTTCGGAAACACAATACAATCGTTAGGGCAATGCTTATTTGAAAACAATAAAATTACTTTAATAATTTGGGAGCTTGGCGGTGAGGTTACGTTATCGGAAGGTATGCAACGCTTGCGGATTCCGGTTGCTCAACAAAGGGTGGATTGACGCGTCACATACGGGAAAGAACGCATTGTGTTCAAAACCTGTTGTTCATTCTGTGTTGAGAAACCGAATGTCCGTTGTTGCATAATCTGAAGGAACGCTAACTTGAATCTAGAGACAAGAAAGAAAAATGTTTCTTTTTATTGTCATTTTGCGTTTTCAAAGGTATTGCATTGCATAGGATATGTGTACTTCCTGCCTAGCGTAAGTGTACTTCCGGTATTATTGCCACGTGTTTAAACAAGCATGTTCATAACCTGTTATACATGCATAGTATAATCACTTGTTAAAGTCTCTTAAAATATATTACTATTGTTTGGGAAATCTATTTTCTGTAGAAAACAAAAGGTTGTGTGTGTGTGTATGCGAATGATATGCATAAAGGTAGGAAATCGCAAATACAGTTGAAATTAGACAGGAAAGCGTTGTATCCAGAATTTAAGTACTGTTGAAATTAGACAGGAAATCGCAAGTACAGTTGAAATTAGACAGGAAAGTATACAGTTGAAAAAAAAGATAGCGCTATGGTTCAGGTGTGTCTGACGAGGCACAATAAAAAAAGGTGACCTGACAACAAAGGTTCTGTTCTAAGTGTGAACAGGATATAAAGAAACCTTTGTGTGAAGTGGTGTTCTGTTCTAACAAAGAACAGGGAATAAAGGGACACCACAGAGTATACATAAGCCAATGGGTTGGTTTTAATAAAATGTTGGGGAAAGCTCAAAGAATTAATAATCAGGACAGACTTAGTTCTAGAATGTAATGAATACAAGATTAGTAGGCCAAACCATTTCACAGGAAGCAAATTTCTCCTAGTAATGTGTAATATGTTGGCTAGTTAAAGCTACAGTTTGCCATAATAATAATAATAATAACAAGATTAATAATAATAGTAATAATAATTCTACAGACCTTGGGGAATAAAGTCTTAGGGCTAGATTTACTAAGCTGCGGGTTTGAAAAAGTGGGGATGTTGCCTATAGCAACCAATCAGATTCTAGATGTCATTTTGTAGAAAGTACTAAATAAATGAAAGCTAGAATCTGATTGGTTGCTATAGGCAACATCCCCACTTTTTCAAACCCGCAGTTTAGTAAATATACCCCTTAGACTACATTGTTACACTAATGATTTTACTTCAAATGTTTATCAAGATTTTATGCTCTAACGATCTGTGGCCCTAAGCCCATCAAAGAGCCTCAGAGGACAGATGTCACATATGTCCCCCAGTGAGCTTGTTGGGCTGGATCAATTAAATGCCTGACCGTCGGCAAAGGTTGTCTGGCTATCCACCCACTACAGCTCAACAAGCCACCTATTCAGCATTTATCCTACTGCACTTAAAACTAGTCTTCTAAGCTCTGGTCATTGAGAGCAATCACCTATCCCTTCATTGCTCACAGCCACTGCAGCCACCTAACACACCTCTAAGACCTTTTCAATTCTACAAAGAATCACTACACAATTTATCTGGTCTTGACAAAAAAAAATCTAGACTACAATCTTGTATCCTCCAGAGACCCACAAAAGCTAGACGACTTGGGGCCCTCTATTTTTGCAAACATTACAATGTGGCAAGGCTGGCAAAGGGTATGCAGTCGCATTCTACCCTTTGGTTGAGGCTGAGAGTTGACATTGAGATGCCTACTCTAACTACCCTCCCTTACTCTGGCTATCTTCTGCACTTTGAACCACAACAGCCTGTAATCAGGCTTCCCATTGTCTATTTGGGACCACTGTTACAAAATATATAATCTAGTGCCAGCTTCTTCACCTCTGATCTCCAATGTGGATTGACATCAGAATCATGACCAGTATCCTCAGAAACTCTTCTGTTTCGTTCCATAAAACCTGGGCACATTTTACAATCAGACACTCCTCAAAATGTCTCATAAGTCTCAAATAGACCTTCTTAATCATTCAACAGCCCTTTTAGAACTCAAGTCCGACCTCACAGAGTGGACCCACCCCCCTTTCCCCTTCTCCCTCTTCCCACTCTCTTCTTCCTGTCTTCTTTATCCCCACATCTGTATGTCTAAACATGGAGACTTCACTTGTTCCTCTAGTAAACTACAGAATTACATCAGATAAACCAAATTCTGTAGTTATTTGTTGTATACATCAGCAATAAGATTATTATCAGGCCTTTGATTTGTGCCTTCTTCACATTCATTGTTTATATGTGCTTCTTATATTTGATGCCCTCGATAAACAGTCCTAATAAAAAAATACACATATATTTCTCTACTTGTTGGTCAAAGACCCTAAGAGATTTTGGGGTATACTTACTAAACTGCGGGTTTGAAAAAGTGAAGGTGTTGCCTGTAGCAATCAATCAGATTCTAGTTGTCATTTTGTAGACGGTACTAAATAAATGATAGCTAGAATCTGATTGGTTGTTATAGGCAACATCTCCACTTTTTCAAACCCTCAGTTTAGTAAATATACCCCTTTGTCTTTGTGTTCTGCTCCCTCTGCTTTGCGTCACTCATCCAAAATGTGTGAACTGTGCACTGTTTTAATACCAGACTGTATACTATGACCTTAAACAGCCATTTCTTTTTAACTCATAGCAAAGTTAAAACTAACAAAAGAATGACACTCCAACTTTAACAAGTATGTTATAGATGAATACAACATTCATATGATTGAAAAGAGTATTCTTGTATTCTCCTTTGGTATAAGACTATGGCAACTGTGAAGTTAAATAATGATATTGGCCAATTGCCCAATGTGCTATCAGAAGCAACTAACATGAATGGAAAACATTTTTAATTACTTTACTATCGCTCCAGAGCTCCTGGCCAGCAGGGCAATATACTGTTTTGTCAAAGATATGTCTGCCAAAAGATATTGTGTGTGTACACTATCTGTGTTTAAAAAAAAAAGGCTTAAAATGAAAAAAGAAAAACGTGCTAATGTTATCTTAAAGCCTACTGTGGTACTTGATCTTGTCCATACAAAATACAAACAAATAGGCTCAGACATAATATTTTAGCATGCTCAAAATCACAGTCCCTTCAACATGACCCATCCACCTGTTACAAAATTCTTTGCTCTTGAACTCCGGCAACTCATGCTTAATGTAGTATTGTTGTTACCCATACTGAACTAATTAATTAAGTGTACTTTTATAGAAACATCATTTAATTATTTCAGTACAAATATTGGCAATAGTAAATTACATGGGAAGTCCAGGAACAGAGCATTTTGTACTGGGTGGAAGTGGTTTTATTGGAATGTCTACAATTTCATCTCATCTCATGAAGAAGTCCCAGCAAAATACATTTCACAGGTGTGTGCAAGTTTTGGGTGATTGTAAGACGTTTTTCGACTCATCTTCATAGTAAGCGTTTTATCCACCAATATAAAAGGAAGTATTGTGCTCTAACCCAAGTATTTAATGGATGGAAATCAATTGACAGCGTTACTCGTGAGAATAACGTGGCCCACGCACTCTTACCGTTACTGCGATAATAGTGCACATTATTACAGTTAGCACAGTATTTTCGATACTAATTTTTGCTCGCAGCTCTGAGAGCCACGAGCAGAAATCAGCGGTAAAATTACCTCACTAACGGAAATAGTGCGTGAGCCGCATTATTCTCACGAGTAATGCTGTCAATTGAATTCTCCCCAATGAATGTAAAAAATAGATGAAAACTGTGATGCAAGAGGGGTGTGACCACTTTGTGTAAACATCCTCTGCACTAATTATTAATGTTACATTAGCTACTTCAAGCTGTACTCTGTATTAAAACAGTGAATGTTAATTCCACATATTGCAATACCTGTTAAACTGACCAAATCAAGCCACAGTTTTCCCCTTCGGTGTGAGTTAGTCAGATTAATATGTATTGCAATATGTGGAACTAACATTTTCAGTTTTTAATACAGTACAGCACAGTACAGCTTGAAGTAAGTGACATGGCAATTATAATGTATTTGGTGCGTGCAGAGGATCAATGTCTTCTTCATTTACCCACCAATGTTTGCATAAATGTTTAAAAATAATTGCCAGGGTAATTTTGTGGCTTAAAAGTTGCATTTAAGAAGCGATACTGTCTAGACAGGCCTTCTTGCATTATATTCCCCACGACAATGTGTTAACCGAACTTGTTATTAAATATTTCTTTTTAAATATAATTTTTAATAGTCTAATTTCATTTTTTAATGTTTAAGCCTAGTAATATGAATAGATGTTAAAGCATTCAATAATAAGTTGAATTGTACTGTGCAGTTGAGGACCAGGGACATTTCCAGGGACAAATCTTTACAACCTGGGACTATTCTTGGAAATTGTGGACAATTGTCTACTAGGCCCATGACAATTGCATCTTAACATATATGCAACAGTCAGCGACTACTTATGAATGGTGCATCGATGCCACCGCACAAGGCAATGGGATTAAACATGCCCTTCTCTTTATCTTTTTTATTTTTTAAGTTTTAAAGAAATTGAGGTACTCTTTTTCTTGGTGAAGCCTGGGGAATCTATGTATATGTATATATCAGGTGTGTAAAGTTTGATTATATGGAAGCTTTAAATTGAACTTGATGGTGGAATTGAAGAAAGAATTTCTCTTTTATTATAAATTGTCTTTTTTACACCATTAAACTCGAGCTCTGACCTTGGTTCCCACAGAACAATACAGATTGGTGTTCTGCCAGTGCTCGTTAGTATGTGTGATATAAAACTTAATATAAATGTTTTGACTGCCTTGCTTTTGTCTCATAATTCACTGCATTTGCTATGCTTGCTAATTTTATGATGTTCTGTGCATGAATTGTAGTATGTATATCAACAATACTTTTAAAGCCATATAAAGCCCTGTTTATGGATGCTGGGAGTAAAACTATCTAAACACCATAGTGACACTGACAGATTGCTCTATAGTAAGTTAATTTATGGTTTTCTTCAAAAATAAAGGATCTCTGATAATTCAACAATCTGCAGTCTCGTTTTGCATGACTATTATTTGGTGTTTGAAGTGGGATGCAGATGGCAGAAGCTGAGGAGAACCAGTACATTAGACCGTTCTGAGTGAAACCCAGGAATGCCCCTCGTAAGTAAAACGTTTCTTAATTAGCTTTAGGGACTGTACTCTGTTTTTCCTCTGCTGTCAGACCTTATTGAATCTGACTGGTAAGATCTTGTGTGATCCAATTTTCCTTGCAATGTGGGTTATACACCCTGACTTTATTTTATTAATTATATTTTGTTCAGTAACTTCTGTTATTGTATTAGGAATAACTACATTATGCTGCATACCTATTTATGTGTTGTATGAATTGAGGCAAAAGTACTACTGATTTTACTGGAATGATACATTGCACATTGTGTAAACTGAGGAGTACCTTTGTGTCACTATAATACACACGGTAACCATTTCTGGGACTGTATAAGGATTTGACACCTTAAACCTTGTGACCTATTGGAGATACTTGTTCAGTCAAAGACTGTATGTCTTGGCATGCCTGGGATACATGTCTAAGGTTCGAAGGCTACAATTGTCTCAGTATATCATGTAGTTTTTAATTTCCTGAGTTGATAAAATGCTTACTTGTTTTTCTCACATATTCTAGATTTGTGCAAACTAGAATGTATTGAGTATTTACCTGTTTGGTTGTAAAATAATAACTGAATAGTGCCAATTCTACATGACAGGAGATATTATACTAGATGGTGTAGAAAAATGCCAATCTTTTGTAATAGAGGCCTGCAGGGCACAAAACATTTTGTTTTCCCTAGTGAAACAGAGTTGAGAATTTAAGATTTGTATGATGATCCAGTTTGCTTGTTTGTTTTATTTTCTCAAAGGACCCTTAAAACAAATCTTGGGGGCCCAGTACAAATGACGCAGGCAGGCCCCCCCCCCCGCCCCCCCCCCCCGATGAACCCCCCCCCACCCCCCCAAAAAAAAATGCCTGCCCCTGTTAATTCACATTAATTACAATTTCCATTTGCTTTTCATTTTTATTAATGCAGACCCTTGAAAACAAACAGAAAAACCTGAAAAAAAATCTTTAAAATATACTTACAGTTAGAGATGTTGCAGCTGCTGCTACTTCTTCTTCTGCGGCGACGGGACAAGGGAACGGTGGTGTGACGTCAGGTCACCCCACACCATCAGTGAGAAGGGAGGATCACATGATCGCAGGGGCGGAGCAATGATTCCCCTTGCGATCATGATTGGCAGCTGCCTGGCTGTCACAGGCAGATCACATGATCACAGGGGAATGATTCCTCCACCCCTGCGATCGCATTCTGCTGCCTGGCTGTCATGGTGACAGCCAGGCTGAAGACAGCAGCGGAGACCAGCAGAGACGCTGTGGACTGGAAGACAGCGTGCCCCCTGGTGAGTTTGTGTTGCACTGCCGCCGGGCCCCCTGGTGAGCCCGGACCCGGTACAACAGTACCCCCTGTACCCCCCTGATGGCGGCCCTGTGTGTGTGACCCCTTGTGAAATGATCTTACAAGATGGGAGCAAGTAATAGCTAAGAGCCAAGATCTGGTATTTGAGAAGGTTAAATGTGCATACGTTATAGAAAGTATATGCTGAGTGGTTTAATGAAGCAACTAGCAAGTTTGTGCAGAAATTGCACAATTTTATAAAGGAGATAACTGTAGTCAGTTTGTCCTTCAAGTTTCCTATAACGTAAGAGAAATTAAACTGCCACTGGGAAGAATTCAACAAGTGCTTTGAAGTAAGTTCATTCCTTAGTTTGTGTGTCTTTTATAAGTATTTAATTTACTAGAGATGTTTGTATCAGATTTTTTTTAAAAAAATATTCTATTGTATTCTGTAAATTTCTATTATTTCCCTGAAATGCATTTTTGCAAGGCAATTAGTATTTGGAAACACCATCTATGATTTTCTTGGGGAATATTTGTGCTAAACTTTTGTGAGAAACGTCAAAGTGTGTGAAAGATTGAACTGACATACGCTCTATGTTGAGTAATGGTTATTGTGTTTTGGTAAGAGACTTTATATTCCATGGGCTATGCACCTGACAAAAGCATGATTTAGGTGGATTTTCTTTATGACATAGAAGATGAAGAGGTATGTTTTTGAAGACTGAAGCAAGAAGGGATTAATATAATTGAATATAAAATTGTTGCTTAAATAATGGAACTAACATGTAATCAAAGAGTTGATCAAACCACTGAACCTCCTAGACGTCTCTGCTCTAAGGTATAGAGCTACAGGAGAGCCTTTTCATGCATCATTACATAAATTGGTTTAAGATGAATGATTGTAAATAAGACTAGAGTCAGTTGCAGATTATTTTGAGAATACCCTATGACACCTATCCAAACCCAATTTAAAACTATTACTATGAGCTGATAAGAAATTAATTTTAATGAGATTGCAAATATGTATTGATAGTTCTAATTCTTTCTCGTCCTCTACCAGATCGCACTGTTAGTGCAGCAATTTAGCCATGTAATTTAGCTTGTATGTGTACACTATTTGTTTTATTAGATATAGGCATACTTTCATCTTTGTCCTTCCACTCCCATTAACCTCTTAAGAAAAGGTATATTGTTAAAATTGGGTTATTCTATTTATTGCTCCCTTGAAGGAAAAAAAAAAATGGAAAAAAAATTATATTTTAAACAAGAACTTTCTAGTGCACCAGTTGTAGGATTCTATTAAAATAAAATTAAAGCCCAACTTTTTTTTTTTTTAAAACACTTTATGGAAAATAATACCTTTGAATGAAAGTCAGTGGACTGCTGTAATCTTCTCTGTTTCTAGTGAGATAATAGATGTGTCTCAAACAGTTTTCAATTAACACAAACAGGATTTTGAAATAATGTCACATATTTTAAACTAGTTGAAACTTCACAAGTCATCATCATCATCATTTATTTATATAGCGCCACTAATTCCTCAGCGCTGTACAGAGAACTCATTCACATCAGTCCCTGCCCCATTGGAGCTTACAGTCTAAATTCCCTAACACACACACAGACACAGGCAGACAGAGAGGGAGACAGACAGACAGGGAGAGAATAGGGTCAATTTTTTTTGTTTTGTTTTGATAGCAGCCAATTAACCTACCAGTATGTTTTTGGAGTGTGGGAGGAAACCGGAGCACATGGAGGAAACCCACGAAAACACAGGGAGAACATACAAACTCCACACAGATAAGGCCATGGTTGGGAATCGAACTCATGACCCCAGTGCTATGAGGCAGAAGTGCTAACCACTAGGCCACTGTGCTAAAAAAAAAACTTATGTTCAATTCTTCACATACATACTGCAATCTACTCATAATCTAGGACAGTGTATTTTTTCTCATGAGGTTGTGTGACAATGTTTGTAATAGGGGAGTGGGATTGTGGGATCTCAGTTTCCTGCCCTGATAAGGGTTGAACACTGAATTTTGAGCTAACACACTGAACAATTGAGACAATAACAGATTTTTTCTCACATTCTTGTACAAATGATTTTGGGAGATGCATTGTCTCTTTGGTTCATCCTCTTAAACTCCACTTTGTATTGGACCCATGCCCATGACCAAGGCATTTTTACACATTTCTGTCACAAAAAGGATTCATTTTCCGTGTGGAATTTCTAGCACAAGCATCAGAATATACACAGCATGCTAACTACTCTTTTGTCCCATAGCACAAACACTTTCCCTGGATATAAAAGATGTAACTGATAAAAGCAGTAACTATTACTTCACGTTAGTAGAAGCCTCTTCTAATCTCGTTTTAGGATGTACAATCACTATTGCTGTCCCTTATGTATTGTCTGGTCCTTATGTATTGTCTGGTCTTCTCAAAACTAAAACACCATTGAGCCATGTGGCCAAGTATAAACTTTTACTTCCATCTTCTCCTTATGTGTTTTTCTCTAAATGTTCTGTACTAAATCCTGCCGTACTGTTGTTGTTACTGGATGAGCAGGTAGAACACGTACCTCTACAAAATCCTAACATTAGTTTCTATGTTGAAGGTTCTTGACTTCTGCAAGCCCAGATTCCTGTACTGAGAGTGAATGTTATCATCTGAAATGCATGTTTGAGCACCGGAAGTTTGAATTCTGATTAGGAGTCTATCCTTTGGAAGTGCATTGGCAGAGGTTGGGTGGTTTTGGGAATACAAAAAAAGTCACCATCGTGCTATCTACATCCAAGAAGCTCTGATCCACGTACTCTGATGAGGGCCATTGTGCCTCTTGTTAATTTTCATCTGGTAGATTAATCAGGTATTGCTCATGCTCATAATAGCTCGATGGTCACTATGTTTTAGTATGCCAAAGACTTTAATCAGACTAAATGTTTGTGTTCAGGCTCAAATCACTCAAAATAGTACATTTAATCCTTACAGAATGACTGACTATTGCTAAACTGTCTCTAAACTGGACAACTAGCAAGTTTATAAGGATAGAGAAATAGGGATTAATCAGAGCTTGGAAAAGCTAGGGTTTAAGTGACTTTGGTTTTAAAAGGTCGTTCAGCCTAAACCACATTTGGTTTGGCATAAACCACTCGCGATTTAGGGGTTCTGAAACTGCCACTCATCACCCGCGGTTTGGGTTTTCACCCTCCAAACTGGAGGATGGTAAACCCAGTGGCTTGGAGTTGAAAAACACTGACCAGGTGTATCGGTTTCAAAACTGCCAAAAAAAACCATGCAAATAAATTTCTCCCTTGGTGTCTAATGTGATAGTTTGGAATGTTAGCTTCTAAAATACTATATGGTATTTTTTATGTGCTATTTGCTTATAACAGTAAAATGTTGCAACATGATGGGTAATATAATTCATCAACAAGATGTTCTTTTAACATCTAGGGGCATATATTTAATTACGTTTCTGGTTCGCGGGATCGCGCCGGAACGGGCCACGAAGTTAATCCACGGTACCGCAATAACATGGATTTTCCTTCGCACCCCATAGGGTTGCGTACGAAAATCCGCATTATTACGGTACCGTATTACCGGCAATACTGCACAGATTCCACGATAGCGTGCGTTACCGCGGACCGGAATCCTAATTGAATATGCCCCCTAATGTTAAAACGCTGTCATTTACCTGACTATGCAGAATGAGACGGGGTAAATAAGGGAAATAAATGAGCTCATGAATGTGGAATGTAAATAACTATTGTGCTTTAAAGCACAAGAGGAGGGAATGCAAAGGTTAATTATATGTAAGGTTTAAATTACATATTATGGTGGAAATGAGCAAAGGATTTATTTTACTATGAGTTTTATCTCCTCTACACTGTTAAGCTACAGCTGTGATCTTGGTTCCCCTATAGTCAGACTGCATGGTGTACTGCCAAGGCTTGTTAGAGTGTGTGAAATGCAATTGTAAATATTTTGACTTATACATTCATATTAATTTTTCCTCACTTTTTTTTTATTGTAATTGCTAATTTTATGATGTAATGCTCATGATTTGTTGTATGTATATTAATAAAGCTTTCAAAGCTATATAAAGTAGAGATGTTCAGTGACCCCTGTGGTTTGGTTTTGGTTATGGATTAACTTTGTGTTTTGGTTTTGGCAAAACCACCCTTGTGTGTTTTGGTTTTCATTTTGGTTTTGGATCCTGATTTATTTTATTTTTTTATTTTTTTTCCTTAGATCCCTATTTTTTTTGCTAAAATCACATAATTTGGCTCTTTTTTATCCATGCATTATTATTAACCTCAATAACATTAATTTCCAATGATTTCCCGTTAATTTTTGCCAAGTGACAAGAACACTGCTACCCCTCCTGTTTCTGTATGAGCAATGGCACTGGAGACTGGAGAGTGACAAGAACACTGCTACCCCTCCTGTTTCTGTATGAGCAATGTCACTGGAGACTGGAGAGTGACAAGAACACTGCTACCCCTGTTTCTGTGTGAGCAATGGTGCTGGATCTCCCAGAGAGGGAAGTTACTTATGGAATCCAAAACCTGCTGCGATATCCGACACCGCAACAATGACATTTTCCCTCGATTCACATCCGACGCGCAAACGTAACGAGACGGCTCGAGAGTTTTCTCAGATCCCCTAAGTTCAGGTGGGCTCTGTTTTCAGAAAACCGAGCCTGAGCATCTCTAATATAAAGCCATGTGTTTGATGCAGTGGATTGAGGTATGTATAGGGTATGTGGACACTATGTCAGATAGCTCTACAATGAGTTAATTTATTCTTTATTTTATAATAAAAACTCATAGATCATTCAAAATTCTGCATTGTCTCATATTTCAAAGACAAGTGGGCATTGGGCATGAAAGGATCCAATTGTCTGCATCTTACAGAGACAGGGTTGATTAAAACTGAGTGAGGTTTAAGTGTTAAGTATGAGATATGTCTATGTTTAGAGTTATTTGGGTGACAAATAAACCTAGGCTTAGGAAATGTTCAGTTTAACTAGCGACTTATTTCCACATAGTTATTGGTGTAATGCCTGACATTAATGTTAACACTTTCAGTGCTTATAAAACTAGAGGCTGTCAGGTACAGCCAATGTGCACATAATGCCTATTCATAGAGATAGGTGTATGTAGAGATGAAATAGTAAAAAATAAGATAATATATCTGGGCTCGAGTCATTAAGAAAAGTAAGGGGAAAAAAAGGAGTAAATAGTTTCTGGGACAAACCATGTTGCAATGCAAGGGGTGCAAATTAGTTTATTATTTTGCACATAAGTTAAATACTGACTGTTTTGTCATGTAGCACACAAATACTTGATAGCTTTATTTTTACACAGAAATATAAAGTTGATCTAGGACATGCCCTACCCCAATTATAATCTGTCCCCACATTTTAAATTTACCTCTCCCTCAAATGCAAAATCGTTCTGACTAGGTGCAAGGTTACTCCTTTTTTATGTTTTGCTCTCCTTAATGACTCAGGCCCTCTGTCTTTTGGACTGTATTACTTTCAAAATACATCACCCGTTAAATTATCACAAAGCATTACGTTGTATACATTCACAAAGGTACCCCAAACAAACTGAAGAAGCAAAGCAGGTTAGCTCTAGCCGGAAAGGGCATGCTGGGATTTTGGCGTTTAAAAGCAGCTGAAGAGCCAAAAGTTGCCAATGAATGACTTAATATATCCAATAAATATCTAACATAATAATCGGTTAATTCATTTTATTATGGATATTTGGGACCTTTTGAAATAAATGATGTACCAAGTCAAAGAAAGTTCATAGGATTATTCAAGGAATTGAATTGCAAGTACTTATAGTTTACAATCATGTTGCTATACACAGTTTATTAAAAATGTTAAATATTCCAAATTACCCCTCTACAAAGGAAAAGGATAGTAAACTCAAAAAATTACATCATAAGTGTTCAGGAATAAAATATTCTCAAATGAAAAATCAGCAAAAATTAAACTATTGGCTCAATATTGTGAAAAGAATGTGGCAAACTAAAGACTAATAATTTGTTTATTACATAGTACAATATTACATACTGTATTGCATTACTTGCTCTTTTATATTGTTTTTCTTTGTTGTGTTTATGCTTTTCTATTCACTCCTATAGAACTCTAAAATCCATATATTTTTGCCCTCTTTACAGGATAATGTTTACCACAGTAGCACATTTTGTTCACTAATTATATAAATCCTATCTTGCACTTTGTACAATTGATACTGGACTACATAGCTATTTTATGGTGTTTCTGTTTCTTTTCTGTTTCTTCCCTGACCCAGGGCTAAATATATGCACTCTATATGTGGTTACCTACTGTTTCTTGTAATTTCCTTTCTGATGATATATTTTTAGAAAGCTGAAACTACAGTTTAATTGTCACAAAGAACTCTCATACTCATGGAAATTGTGTAATTGGCTGAAATAAAGTGACGAGTCAGCTAGAGAAGGACTTTTACAGGTATAACTTTTTCTTGTTAGCAAAATATGCAGTAAAAATTCTCAGTACACAGCACTATACTTTAGTAGTAACATGTTCATCATATAACATCATATATATTCATTAATTTAAATATTATATTTACTTGAATCCATACAGGACACAGTTGCCTCCAAGGTTCAATGCATCTAAAATACAAGTTGCGTTAAATTAAAGTTTATGATCTATCTATCTATCTATTTCTGACTCTCTCTGTATGTATATGTGTGTGTGTGTATATATATATATATATATATATATATATATATATATATATATATATATGTGTGTGTGTTTGTATATATATATATATATATATATATATATATATATATATATATATATATATATGTGTGTGTGTGTGTGTGTGTGTGTGTAAGTATATATATATATTTATATATATATATATATATATATATATATATATATATATATATACCAACAGAAATTGATACAGAGATGGCGCGTGCCTAATTATTAGCAGTCGAAAATTAGTTCATATAGTCCTTATATACACTTCCAATGTGCAGGCGCCTGCCAGTCCCCCAAATAATCAGGCGGTGTGATTGGAAACGATCTAAAATGGATACAGAAGGACAAGGCGCACAATAGTATTTTAGTAGTACAATTATTAGATAGTATATATATATATATATATATATATATATATATATATGTGTGTGTACCAGACTATTAGGGTATGCAAGCACATTCAAAGAGACCTCATCACCAAATGTTAATTCCCAGAACTGGTTTGGTAGATTTAACCAGAGAAAATACCAGAGATAGTGTTTTCAGATGAGACAAGCAGTACACACCATCCCCACTTAAGTGTATAACTGCGTACCAGATATAAAATCTTTAAAGCTTATCTGTATAAAATCCAATGATCTGTATCAGGATTTCCTTCAGGTCCACATGGTAGCCTTGTACATTTCTCGTGACTAATAACAGGAATGGAAACGTTGGAGAAAATGACACACATTTACACGCTTTCAAGCTTATCAGCTTCTCAACCTCACTCGGAATTTAAATTCTCTGCCAGATTTGCGGCAGAGAATCTACCCAACCAGTTCTGGGATTTAACATTTGGTGATGAGGTCTCTCTAAATGTATTTGCATACCCTAATAGTCTGGTACACACATATATATACTATCTAATAATTGTACAACTAAAATACTACACTATTGTGCGCCTTGTCCTTCTGTCTCCATTATATATATATATATATATATATATATATATATATATATATATATATATATGTGTGTGTGTATTTATCTCTCCATATTGTGAGAGAAAATAGATGCTTGACATTACCTTTCTGTGCAGATATTGTTCTTCAAAATCAACCATTTTCTGTAAAAGGTGACTACACGTGATCAATGGCAATGTCCTTCAATGGGACTACCAACAGGGTGCCTACTTTGTATAGGACATGTTGGCTACTAATCATCGTCACCAGCATCAACATTTGTGTCCATAGCACCAGCAAATTCCGTAGCTTACAGTCAATGGGACACTGGGAGTGTGATACATGAGGGTAAGTAGAACTACTAATAAAACCATGCTGTATTTGGTGGTATTTGGCTATACTTTCCCATTCACTATCTTACTTAAAATCCTTAAAAGGGACTTCATATGTGAAGTGCACTGGATGTACCATACATTGGTTTTGTACTGGTGTGTGTAGATGGTCTGCCCAGCTCATATCAAGGATCAAACCTACTTTTCGCTTTGAAGAAACAACTCTTCAAATGTGTTGAGAGGGAGAGGGGTGTTTTCTTCGACCAGCAGTGATCGACTATAATGTGGGTGGATAGGGCAACCTCCCAGGCTGACTCCTCATTTGAGCCAGATTATATGTGTGTGTGTTGTGTACTTGCATACCTGTACTTGTGGGGACATTGACCTGTTTACACACCAACACTGTGGGGACCTTGGTTGTAGTGGGGACAAATAAATAGGTCCCCACAAAGATTACCAAGGCTAATAAATGCAGGGAGGGGACCTTGCTGATGTGCTTGGCATAAAAATCTGGAATGTCCCTGCGAGTTACTTTTGTCGGACCAAAAGTATGCGTTTGTCCAATGTGGAAGGAATAGTGTGTGTGCCACTGCTAGAGGTCAGTCAATCATCCATACAAATGCAGGAGCAGGAAGAGACTGCAGCATTCACGGGTCTTTTACACTAAACTGAGATAAAACATGGTTGGATCTGTCTGCTGCTGAAAGTAAAGTGGGGACAGAGGAGAATGACAGAGCCCACTGGTGGCTCCGATTATAGTCTGGAGAGCAGTGGAGATAAGTATGAAACTTCAGAGGAGGGCGGTTATCATCCCATCAAACTTTCTTCAAATACTTGTCACTGTGAAGCTGGTAGTTGACTATGGTGAGGAGACAGGTAGATTTAAGACACCCTCTCTGGCACTGAAGGTCGGGCACGGTTTGCAAAAGATAGCGAGCATTGTGCCGTGGTAAACCATGATAGAGGGCTGCACTGCTGCAGTTAAAAACACATGTAACTTTAGATCTATGAGGCAAGATGGATTGAAAACTCATAAAGAGTTCAAGTGGAACATGCCTCAGCTCTTACCTTTGACAGAAAATGTGAAAAGATGCACCTGTAGTGCAATGAGAAGTAGCAAGCCTACCGAAGAGGTCTATCCAGCCTGATTGCAATTGAACCTACACTTTACAACTGGGCACTGCTTGCAATAGTCACCTTGGCACAGGTGATCTTGTTCAATTGAAGAAGGGAAGGAGAAGTTTCCAAGATGTTGCTGACTACCTTCTCCTCAAGAGATGCTTCAGATCTGCACTAAGATTTGGTCCTAGTGCTTTCCATGGTTCAGAGGAAGCTCTGCCAGCACTTCATTCGGATTGAAACCTGGGGAAAACGAGGGAATAAAGTCTGACATGAAAATCCTGCTGACACCAGCCATGCACAGCACAATTGAACTTCTCACAGAGAAACATGAAGAATGTGGCATGGCTGCCCAAAATGTCTACATGTTTGCCACACCTGCTGTCTTCTCACACTTCAGAGGCTCAGATTGTATTTGCTTGTTTGCCCGAGAATGTGGGGCCAAGCATCCCCACGCTGCCTTCCACAAAGCTTCGAAAGAATGTTGCCACTGTCTCAAATGTCCTCAACCTAATCGACACAGAACTGGATCAGTTGGCAGACTTCCTTGGGCACAAGACCAGAGTTTTACTGCCTCCCAGAAGGTTTCCAACTCGTCAAGATCAGCAAATTTTAAATGGCTCTGGAGAGTGGCAGACTGGCCGAAGTCAAAGGCAAGAATTTGGACGAGATGCACATTGATCTGGACAGTAAGTTGAAAATCTTTTTTTCCGATGTATGCTTTTGACTTTTTGTGTGTACATATCCATTTCTTATCAGAACTAGTCCAGCTACAGAGTGTCGGATGACGAGCAATCCCCTGTGACAGAGGGACAAGTGGTCAACTATTTCGGTTGACACTTCCACGTAAAAAGAGAGGCGATGTAGGGACCCGGCAACACAGCACCAGTACCCAGCTAAGGCTACCACAGGTCAGTGTAGCACACAGTTTTGTTAGGCAGTAGCAGTTTACCTTCTCTGTATTTTGCAGAGTCATAATGGACCACTCTACTTCCTTTCAGGTTGTAAAGAAGTGCAAAGGAAACCGTAAGACAGAGAGGAGAGAAGCACATGATCACATTTATCCGAACATGTCAGGTGCTCAGAAAGAGTGACTGCGTTGTATGCCTCATAGTACTGAACCATCAGCACTGAAAGATCTGAACTGGTCGGGGTGAAATTCAAACTTGTTGAAACGATGTCCTGTGGTTGACCAGGGCTGTAACCTCCATGGCTAGATGTTGCTGTATGCAAGAGTGTGGATGTCCTCAGAAAGCCAGAACACACAGACCATGCCAGTACTTTGAGCAAAGTCAAACTGTAAATCTCAAGTGGTAGCGCTGGTGAAAAACAGGTCCAACACATACCCATATGATTGTTCTGTCAACAGGGCATTAGGAAAGGGGTTTCCCTATACGCCATGTTCCAGACATGGGTCTTCACAATGCAATAAAAACAAGTGTGTGTGTGTGCATGTGTGCTTGTGAAATAAGGGCAGGTGACTATGTGGACAAATAGCTTCCTATCGGTCCATGACTAAGCAGTCTCTCCCGTCAAGTCTGTGCACGCAAACACCAGCTTTTGGCTAGTATGGGGTGATGGGCTGACCTAGAAGTCAACGCACCAGTGTCACAATTTCCTCTCAATGCTTCTGGGAGCTCCGGCTGTTCTGCTGCTTGGTGTGTGGGAGTCCATTGGAGGCTTAAACCAGAACACACGACTAACACATATAAATATTTCTGCCTCTATGAACTGTATACTTTGCTGTTTTTTGTAATAATCTGCATAGTACTTTGATTTCAATTAATGCGATAATTGCCAGTAAGGTCAAATGTGCATTAAACCCTAGCAACCAATCAGATGTCTGTTTCTATTGTCTAGTTTGCCCTATAGACATCAAAGCTAATTACTGACTAGTATAGATTGTGAAACATTTACCCATCCTTAGTAAACAACAACCACTAACAACTACGATGCCTGTTTTTTTTCTAGGTCATATAAATAATATACAAATGAAGTATGCACCAAAGATGGTTTTGATGTCTTTGACAAGACACACCTAAAAAGTCATAATAACATTTATCCATGTGGAATAACATTAAAGGACATGCGAATAAAACAGAATATTTTGCGAGCATCATTGTGCATTCATCTTTATGCTGCATTTTGCCTAAAACTAAACTAAAACTACACCACAAATACAAAATACTGTTACATTCTTATGTGTTATTTGTAATAAGTTTTGTTTCATTATGTAATGAAATTTGTACAATCAAACATATCAGGCTTCAAGCCAAGACTTTTAAACTTAAGTTCTGTCACTTCTAGACAGTGGTCTGAAGTGTTTACCCAAGTGGTCTCTTAAGATGTCTCATAAAAGCTTCACTGCAACTTCAGATTCAAAAGTGTTCATTAATCTAACCTGTAAAAAAAATCCCTCTAGACATTTCCCAAACAACCCACAGGCCAGGTGCCTCTGCCAAGATATGATACAATGATTAATATGCTGTACGCGATAGAGTATAAAGCCTAGTACAGTTCAGCTCAACAAACATGCACCTGCAGGTGAGCTTACTACACAATTTTAATTAACTTTTTTTTGTGAACTAATCAAAATAGTCTCTAATCAGCATGATAACATCAATGTGACTGGGCACGCTGCCCGTATTTGTCCCTCTTTGTTTGTTAATATATACTGTAATACATTTTTTCTTTTGCTAAATTTTAAATTATATAAATCTCAGATTCCATTTGTTTACAGAGCAATACATAAAGAGCATCTGACCATTAGATTTCTAAGAAAGGCATTCTGAGGCTCTGAAATGGTTTTTATGTTTGAACTCCCAGTAGGGATGAAACAACAAATCATTGCTGCAGGAAAATTTTGAAGGGGTAAAGGTGCCACTTTCAGAATCCACTCAATCATAAAATAGACACTATAATCACATTGATAGGCAACTGGTTACTACTATCAGGGGCGCACGCAGGATTGTTAGGGGGGTGTTTCCCCCCCACAAAAAAAAAAAAAAAAAAAACAGCGAGAGAGCTGCTACGCATGCGCCCGCGCATGCTCAGCAGCTCCATTTCGGCAGCACTGTACTATACAGCAGCCGCGGCGCTGCCAAAGAAGCGTCCGCGGCGGTGCTGTATACAATACAGCACTTCCGCGGACGCCTCTTTGACAGCGCCGCGGCTGCTGTATAGTACAGTGCCGTATGTAGGGGCACTTTGTTAGCGGAGGCCCAGAAACCCCCCCCTGCGTGCGCCACTGACTATCAATATCAGTATGTCATTACTACTTCTCTGTAGGGATGGAGGTATTAAAACACAGAAGACAGGAAAGTCTTTCCAACTTTCCCACCCTGAACCTTTCCTTTATACCCCAGCTTTTATCTTGTCCCTGCACCCTTGTAAGAGTCAATTAACATGAAGATTTCACAAAAGTTTCCTGCACAATAGAAAATATCTTTTGAAAATAGACAATCAACTGTATCAATTGCAATCAGGAAGGCGCAATGTGAAATAATACTTTTTGGTAACAAAATGTTTGGGTATAGAAAAATAAACAATTTTAAAAAACGGGAGCCAAGCCTCTTTATGGACTGACAAGGAAATAATATTTCTAGACGTAGAGTCAGATGAAGAGCAAATCCTTCTTTATTGCATGCCCACATGGATGTCTAGTTTATACAAGAATAGACATTATTACCATTAATTTATGTAGCGCCACTAATTCCGCAGCGCTGTACAGAGAACTCACAAACATAAGTCCCTGCCCCATTGGGGCTTACAGTCTAAATTCCCTAACACACAGACAGAGACAGAGACTAAGGTCAATTTGTTAGCAGCCAATTAACCTACCAGTATGTTTTTGGAGTGTGTGAGGAAACCGGAGCACCCGGAGGAAACCCACGCAAACACAGGGAGAACATACAAACTCCACACAGATAAGGCCATGGTCGGGAATTGAACTCATGACCCCAGTGCTGTGAGGCAGAAGTGCTAACCACTGAGCCACCGTGCTGCCCAATATACATTGCAAGTTATATAGCCCATTTAGGCTGGTATTTAGTTAAAGAATACAAGTTCCATAACGGACAAAGCATGCATTGGTACAAGATGATGACCTTGCACTTAGGAACATATAAATTCTACAATTACAAAAGACTTGACTTTAATTGCCTATTCAGAAATACTTTTCTTGGACACAGGACATCTGTTGACCATTCTAAATATCATATCTAGAGCCATAAAATACTTAAATATGACTGTGAATCTTTTATAATCCTATATATATTGTATATAATACATAGCTTATGTATAGAGCATCTATGAGATACCAGAGGACCAGAGTTTCTGCCCATTAATGGTAAATCACAATACATGCAGTCATATAACAGGAAGAAGCATTTGTTTGACTATTTCAACATTTAACTTCTTAAAGGGACACGATCGTATGTAAGTTCATTGAGTCTACAGTACGTTTGAATATAAGGATATTATAAAAAATCTATTTCTACCAATATCTTAGCCTTCAGGTATCTATTTTAATTCCATTCATCCTCCATTACCTATTTTTTTCTTTCACAGGACCATATTGTAGCCTGAGAAGTAGTAGTGCTGATGTTTCAAAACCCACTAGGAATAATATGGCCTTTTATAGTCCTTATGCTTGTGCGCATAATGTACTCTGTTCTGTCTGTTAACGTACTGCAAGTAGCATTTAGGCAGAAAGTACTTACACTACGTTTCAAATCGAAATGCGTCTTGAGATCCATTTGGATATGAATATGGTCGGAACGACGAGCAAGTGTGTGCCCAGTATGTGCAGAAAAGGTATATTTATTGTTTAAAACATAACAGTTAAAATATAAATGCAATAAAAAATCAGTGCTGATAAAATAAACACAGCATTATACTAATATAAAACGTAGGATATATCTATTAACCACTCATACAATACAGGTAGTCTGTATAGTAAAATACACTTAGAAAGCACAGCCATAAAGATTTCACCTGAAAGGAAGCAGAGTAGTCACCCATTATGGGTTGATTGCAAAGCACACATCCTATGCTTTATTTTTTCAGTCTCTTGAATTCAGCACGTAAATAATAATTGAGCATTAAAATATGCAGATAAGGTTGTACCCAGCAGAGGTTGTTAACTTTTTGGCCAATTTAACTAGGGTGCCAACATTTTTGCATGCAATTGTTTATGGGTGTGTTTGGCAGGTTATGTTGTTTACTTATATACCAGAGCAAATATTGATGTGCTGTCTCTCCTACAACACAAAAAAGTGCATAATATAAATAATATTTATGCAGCTTAGAAATATATATTTTTACTTTTGGATAAACCATCTGCGAAATATATGTGTAGGTCAAACATCCAGCTTTGTCCCAGTGGTACTGCTGTAAATGGAACCGATAGTGATAATTCGGGTGCTGGTTCTAAGATAGCTTAAACAGTTTAACCTGGATGTAGTATGCCAGGCAGAGACTCATTTGGTGGACAGTAAAACACTCTCCCTTAAAATAAAAGTGTGGGTCCAATACAAGGTGTATATCCATCTTAATATATAAATGGCTCTGTTTTCAGGAATAGCAGGTGCAGACTGATCCCTTTGGCGTTTTGTTTTAATTTTCTTTCAGATTGACATATTATTAGCAATTTACTTTTGCATATTTAGGATGGAGACGCTTGCTCCACAGGGTTTAAATTATATGGTAGAACCTAATAATATTTAATCAACATATGAGTTATACATGATCTTGTCTCCCTCCCTTTGTCTAATTAAATAAATAATAATGTGATATTTACATCTGTTACGCCTTATAATTAGAGATGTTAACTGACCCCCATGTTCTGGTTTTGGTTTTGGATCTGGATTAACTTTGTGTTTTGGTTTTTGCAAAACCGCTCTTGCGTGTTTTAGTTTTGGTTTTGGATCTCAATTTTATTCTAAAATCCCTATTTTTATTTTTTTTGACAAAATTACATATTTTTGCTTTTTTCCCCCTACATTATTATTAACCTCAATAACACTAATTTCAAGTCATTTGCAGTCAGTTTTTGACCACCTCACAGGTCACAATATTATTTTCATACACTTTCAAACAAAGACTGCAGATTTAGAAGACCAAGCCTGCCAGATCTATTCAGCAATGACAATTAGCAATGGAGCTCTCCTGAATGTCACTGTAGACTTTGAAGAACACTGCTACTCCTCCTCTTTCTATTCTACCTATGACGCTGGCCAACTGCACTAGAGACTGCCAAGAACTGTGCTACCCCTTCTGTGTCCCTCTGTGAAATGGCGCTGAATCGCCGTGGAGAGCGGTACTTATAGAATCCAAAGCTCGCGAGATCCGATGATGTAGCCATGACATTTTGCCTCGTTTTCAATTCCAAGGGCGCGGGAAAGTACCGAGCCGGCTCGGCTTTGTACTCGGATCTGCTAAGTTCAGGTGTGTTCGGTTCTCGGGGAACCGAGTCTGAGCATCTCTACTTATAATAATAATTTTGACAATATACTAGTGGTCTTTTTAGAGCTGTTTACTATGTTATCTATGTGCGCTGAAATTTTGGATAGAGATTAGATTAAGAGGTATGTGATAAGAAATATATATTCTGAATAATAGTTATTTAGAAGTTATACTGGAATTATAAATTGTCATTAAGTTTAAGAATATTACATATTAAACTGTTTTAGTGGTCAGTAAGAGAGTGTTTGGGATTAATTCTGCCTCTCTAGTTAGTTGATTTGTTTTATATGAATAAAGTAATAACCGGATGTCATCATATATAGTGATCTGATTTGTATGCTGCACAATTCAAATTAATATGTCAACATAAATATGTCATAGTATGAAAGTGATCTGTTTAAATGTGTTTAAGAATGTATTTCTATTTTGTTTATATTAACAATTGAATTAAGACTGCAGGAGAAAGACGCCCGGTTGCTTTGATAACTGGGGAACTTATTCCCATTGCTGAGAAAACGGCTATTGGTTGGATTATCTGTAAATAGTGTCTGAGAATCTGAGAGTCATTTCCTCTGATGAAACCACCGTATTTGGTGGGCGGAGAAATGCGCAATAACTTAGTGTACTGAAAGGCTTCTGGATTTGGATCCATGTTGATAGAAACTTTATGCCGGCTTTGTGAATACCTTAAGGTCTGGAGTACTGTCAGGTGTTCTGCCTGAAAGACTCTGACCCACAGTTTTAATTTTTGCTTTGATAAAAGTTACGTCCAGTGATTGACAACAGAGTGCGTCTAAGGTTAAACTCTTCTGAATTCAGAGAAATGCCTCCGCTCAGTATACTGTGGAGTTTGTAGGGTTTTGTTTGTTTGCTATCTACTAAGGCAAGTCCACAATGTTTTGACTAATACTAACAATTTACTAACTTAAGCGTTTAAACCTGACCTATTAACAACAAAATTTATATATTAATACCATGCATGCATAAACTAATGTCCTAACCAATTTGGATCCAGATTTCTTCAAGTTTCCACAAAGCCTTTTTACTGTTTTGCATAATCACAAATATAAGATAATAGTACTCTACTAAATAGAATTTAGAAATATAACCAGAAGTACTGAATATGCATCAGAAAGATTAGCTATTAATCCTTGATTAATGTGTGATACTGTTGCAACATAATTAATTGTGAAGTACTGTCAGTGAAGGATTAGGTTTAATTGTGACAGATTTTATGTGTTTTAAATAGTTTTTGCATTTTTATCAGCGCTCTTGATATTTATTCTTTTACATAATTATTATTATTATTATTATCTTTAATTTATAAGGCGCCACAAAGGGTCTGCAGCGCCGTACATGACATATACAGAAAACAGTGACCCATGACACAACATGATACATAAAGAACAAAATATGAAGAACAATAATATATAAATATACACACACACACACACACACACACACACACACACACACACACACACACACACACACAGACACAGGTAACATGGTAATGCGAATCATATTATTTCTGGGACAATGAGCGAAAGTGATGATAGAAATCAGCGAGAAGTTGGCCGAAGCTTAAGAAAACAGGTCTAGGGAAGCAGGCCAAGAGGTACATATGGTGATGGAATAGTAGAAGGAGCACACAAGGAAAGAGGGCCCTGCTCCTGAGAGCTTACATCCTAAAGGAAAGGGGGAGACACAAATAGGGTGGTAGTAACTGGGGGAGAGAGCCGGGGCAAGGGAGTTAGGAGGTGGACTGATAGACTTGAATAAAGAAATGAGTCTTAAGGGCACACTTGAAGCCTATGAGAGTAGATGCAGTTTCGGTGGAGTGGAGGGGAACCAGATTGGAGCGGGTCAAGGAGTGAGTGAGAAGAGAGAAATGAGGTGAAACGGTTGTAGACAACCCATTCAAGGAGTTTAGAGGCCAAATGAAGAAGCGAAATAGTGCGCTAATTAGAGAGAGAGGCAAGATCAAGGGACGGTTTCTTGAGTATGGGGGAGACAAGAGCATATTTAAAAGAGGAGGGGAAGATTCCAGAGGAGAGGGATAGGTTGAGGAGGTGGGCAAGGTGGGAGCAGGCCTCAAGAGATATGGAGTGGAGGAGGTGAGAGGGGATTGGGTCCAGTGTGCAAGTGGAGGGGGGTGAGGAAGAGAGAAGGGTATGGACTTCATCTGCAGATACCGGAGTGAAAGAAGTGGGGAAGGGAGAAAGAAGATAGCAGCAGCAGCAGCAGCAGCAGCAGCAGCAGCAGAGGAGGGTGGGAAGGGGGACAGAGTGGGCAGGTAGGGGGGAGAGAATGGGGTAAGAAGGGACTACTGGGACATGTCATGACGTATTGACTAAATCTTGGAGGTGAATGGAGGATGTGTCTTGGGTGTATATTTACTAAACTGCGGGTTATCATTTATTTAGTACATTCTACAAAATGACAGCTAGAATCTGGTTGCTATAGGCAACATCTCCACTTTTTCAAACTAATAGATTAGTAAATATACCCCTTGGCATACCTGGTAAAACAAGATAATGCAATCCTGTCTATATTAAAACAGTGGACAAATAGGGCACACAACATTTCCTAACCCCCAACATATCCACAGTATTTTATGATTACTATAAGGGTTTATATTTTTTAAGAGCAAAATACACCGATAGTGGGCTGCTCACATTTTTGGATGGTGTGGCACTGCTGACCTTGTCTCATTATAACAGTGTTACGAGCCGCAGCGGTACGCCGCATCCTGGCGTAAGGTAGCAGCCGAGCGCTTACATTAGTTTCAATGCACTGTTATATTTTTGTAGGTTGTAGAGACATCCTTCAACTCCAGGGGGAGCTCTCGCATGATTCTATTTGTCTTTTTATACATGTTCCTGGTTGTGATATGACCTATGCTAGTTCCCAGCTAGTAATTAATCAGCAGCCTCCTGAGGCTGATTATCAGCCCTGTCCTCCTCCTTTCTGATTTGACCATCATAGTATTTAAGGCAGTGAGGACTGGGCCTCACTGCCGGTTATAGTTCCTGTTTCAGTGCTCTAGCCTGCTCTCTGCACCTGCTTGCAATTGTATCTGTCTATTGTTGCTGACCCTTGCCTGGATACTTGACTACGTTTGACTGCCTGTGCCCCTTGATTTATTACCTGGACTCTTACGCTGCTGTTTTGCCTGTGACCGCTGACCTCGGCTTGTCTACTGGATACTCTATCGCTGGGTTCTTCCCAGTCAGTGCACAACTCACGACCCTCTGTTGTCTGCGGCCAAGTCTGTCCCCACCACTAGGGGCTCCAGTGAACACCAGACTTCAGAGCAGACTCCGGGTTTTGATGTACTGGCTTGAGGGGTTCCTAACAAACAGAGATTTTATTAATGCTAAACTTACACTAGAGGAGGTAGACTTGGCAATTGCCTCGTTTGAAAAGGCTTCAGATCTATTGAGTTCTAGAAAAAACATAACAATCGTTTTTTTTGTCTCCAAACTTCTCGAAATGTTCAACATGTTATATAATGAAAGGAGGCTCCCCTAAACTATGTCTGATGCACTTATTATAATAATTCCTGACTTAACTCATCAGGGGGTATATTTAATATACTGCGGGTTTGAAAACGTGGAGATGTTGCCTATAGCAAACAGTAAGATTCTAACTGTCATTTTGGAGAATGTAGTAAATAAATGATAACTAGAATCTGATTGGTTGCTATAGCAACATCTCTACTTTTTCAAACTTGCAGTTTAGTAAATATACCCCCAGGACTCTTACAGGTTGATACCTCTATCAGCAGATTTAAAGGTTCTACCGCTTAACAAAGTCATAATAAAGCAAGGTTTTATGTTGAATAAATCCACCACCACACACCTTAGGTGTCTGTTAACACAATTACAATTGACATATGAAATGGATGAGGAGGCAGTGGTAGCCTTTGATTCTGTGGAGTGGATGTATCCTTGGAAGAAAAAGATTTGGCTTGGGTCCTAACCTTATTAGATGGGTTTTTATATTTTTGCCCCTATTGTAATGGTTTGTGTGAATGACTACATTTGTAGTAATTTTTAACTGGCGACATACGCTCATCAGGCTTGCTCTTTGTCCCCTACTTTAGGCAACCTGGATATATGAGAGCTAGAGACAGGGGAGTAGAGGGAAGTTGCTGCATTAATAGGCTGATGATATAATACCCTTCCTGGCAGACGCAGATAATTCCTTAAATGCCCTATTGAACATCCTCGCGTTTTACTGGTAAACACTCCCAATACAAGACGTATATTAATACTTCAGATGAGGAATACAGCAGGTGTATAAATAAAGTCCATATCCAAAGAGGTAACAAGTACAATGTATTTCTTTTTCTTAAATAAAGTGTAGCAAATAGACCGATTTAAGTATTTTGCAGATTGGGCAGCAGTATCCGGGAGCTCTTCGGAAGTTTTTCATTGTATACTCTGCCTATACTATACCCTGTTTCAAGTGATTGAGAGATTCATTGAGGATGCTCAACCGATCCATAATGCTGGCGTGTATGTGTGAATAGTTTGACATTTTTTTTATTCCTAGTAAAAAATACAAAAATAAACAAAGTGCAAAAAAAAGTAAACTATTGCTATGTCACTGGTATATATTCTGCCTGGAGACATTTCCTTGGTGCATTGGTACATTTAATTTGTCTGCCTTATCAAAACATAATTACCACTCTATTTAAAGATTCAAGGGTCTCATTCAAATTAACATAGGGCCACTAAGAGAGGCCATTCCATTTGAAGGATTAAAGCACATCATAATATTGCATGCACATGCAAATACACAGTGTGTCCTTCTCAAACAAGGTTAATTAAAAATATTGCATTACTATGACAGTTTTTGACTGACATCCAACAAATTAATTGTTTTCACTATTTAACAACAGAATTTAACGCCTTGGCACTTTAGAAAAGTATTTCTTAAGAGATTATATTATAATTATATGCAAGTCTGCCATAGTGTCACGTCTAGATGTTAGTTGCAGAATTGCTATTGCAAATAAAAAACTATATATACAGCACACTTCCCAACATTATGAATTTGGTCATTGAGACAAGGTCACCTCACACTTGGGGCATGGCCATGTAACATTGCAGTCTGCCATACCCCCCCAAACCCTAACTTCCATACTCTAAACACACTCGTGCATTGCCGCACATACCAGTGGCACACCTCCCAACAAAAGTCCTGACTTTTGGGATGGAGGAACAGTCCCCTAGTATTGGAGCTGTCCTGTATAAGTTGGGGCTGTTGATGGGTATGTATACAGGTTTAGCTATTTTTTTAATTAAAGTTAATATATATTATTATCTTTTATTTAAAAGGAGCCACAATACGTCCACAGTGCCATAGCAAGAACACCAAAAGTGGCTCAGTGTCCTGGAGCATGGGTGCAGTAAACAGGCTCCTTCCCAAGATACTGGACAGCAATGATCACCAGGTCTCCTGGTAGAGCACAAAACATCGAGACAGCCTTGCGCATTTCAGGAAATCAATCCTCAGAATATACACCCCTTGGAATGGCGCCTCTTATTGTCAAATTCCCACTGTGTTTTTCCCTCCCCCTGGGCAAACCCCTAGATCTCTCCTTATTAAACATTGGTGGGTGCTGGACCAGGGGGTTGGAGTGGGAGTGGAGATGAGTCTCTCAATCAACAGTGGCTCCTCTGCTGTGTCACTGCCACAATATCTGGACAAGCTTGTGGAAGACAGTGGTTAATTCTTGGTTTTCCCACCTCCAGATCTTAGATAGCACCCAGTCCCTTCTGAAATTAACCTTTTATAAGCTTTTGGTACATGTCAGGGCTTCTAGCTGTCCCTCGCTTCTTTTCCCCTCCTTCTTACTCCCCCATGTGTCTGCAATAAGCCCTTCCACTGTCCGTCAGGTGAAATTTAAGAACTGATCCTGGGGTGACAGTCAATGTAACCCTGCAAGTTGATGGGCTGGTAAGAGATGTTATCTTGCCAGTATGGCCCAGTCCCAACACAGCAATACTATCCCCATTCCTTCATTTCTCAATATTGGGACTGGCCAAATTAATTCCTGACCACAATCTTTCTACCTGGCATGCAAAAGGGATCTCTACATTAAATAACCTCTGTCCTTGGCACAACTCCAAACATAACTGCAAACACAATTCTAAGTCTCCCTGCATAACTTCTATAAATATTTACATATCAGCAATTGGCTACAAGGAGTATTTTCCCTAACAACACTTTACAAATATTTCCAAATATCTTACTAACCAAACTTACAATGAGTAACTGTAAAGGTGGTATACTGTATACCCTTTTGGAACACATCTGTTTTGTCTACAATTGGAGATATTTTTAAAAATAACATTTACAAAAGAGGTTTTTGAACTCTCGCCATATCTCCAAATGCCTATATAGCACTTACATGCTATTAAACTCATATGCAGATTATATCTAATACCATCAACACTTCATAAAATTTATCCAAGTCTGACTAAATATTGTCAGTGCAACTGCAATAATGTGGGAGATATTATACATATCTTTTCTAATTATCTTACCCTTCAACAGCAATAGAGAGAAATCTTCAGGGAGGTTAGAGGATTTGATCTAACAGCCATTTCAGAACTAGCCCTACTTCATCATTATGCTCCACAGGTACAGAGCAATGACAGATACGTAGTAGGTCACAAAATATTTGCTACTAGGTATCTCAGATCATTGAAAAGACACCGCCAGCAAAATTATAGCTAAAACACAACTTTTAAATGGAGACAATTGGCTTGACATACTCTACATCAGCTTCTTCACCCCTCATAAAATGGTATAAGTGGTACGAATATAGTTCAGAATGTGGTACCTCCTCCAGTGCATTCACTTCCGTTGCACTTTGTGAATGCACTGGGATTCATAACACCATGATCTTATATAGTGTTGTTGAGGTGAGTGGTGTCAGGTTTGCAGTTGAATTGTCATTCATCCCATTAGACTGTGAGAGTGAATACTGTGTTTGGCCATCACTGTCATCCATCAGTTACACCTGTTTGGTCTATAGTGTATCATTTCAAATGAGACTCAAAAATCTACAATGATCAGGTCCAAACCTTACGTTTGAAAACAAGAGAACTTCTGTGTATGGTTGAACTTCAATCACCTGCTTCTGCTTGGGAACATCTTTACTGTACCTGTGCTACATTGATCCTCCCGATCCTCCCCTTTCTGACACATTCCGTCCATGAACTCGTAGGAGCTAGTAAGTGTCATATACGTTCGAACATAAATTGCATGCAATTGCGTTCATTGGTGTAAGGGGCACACACAGCAATTTTACACAAAATACAGCCCACAATGCAATATATAGATCTCCTGTGCTTTTTTCTGCAATCACTGTGGTGAAAGAGGAGTAAGGACAGGTGAAAGAGAGGATATGGGGCCTGATTCATTAAGGATCTTAAATGAAGAGGATTCTTATTTCAGTCTCCTGGACAAAACCATGTTACAACGCAAGGGGTGCAAATTAGTATTCTGTTTTGCACATAAGTTAAATACTGACTGTTTTTCATGTAACACACAAATACTTGATAGCTTATTTGTACACTGAAATTTAAAGTTGATATTTGTGTGCTATATGAAAAACAGTCAGTATTTAACTTATGTGCAAAACAGAACACTCATTTGCACCCCTTGCAGTGTAACATGGTTTTGTCCAGGAGACTGAAATAAGAATCCTCTTCATTTAAGAACCTTAATGAATCAGGCCCATAGTCTTCTTCTCTTGTCCCTACTCTTCTCACAGTGCCAGTGACCAGGCTTGGGAGCAATGTGGGGTGGCTTTTTTAGCATCTCTGGCAACATAAATTGGTGAAATTCCCTATAGCTCGTGCAGAATCTTATCCTTTCAGATAAAAGAGAGAAAGAGAATTAATTTTATATGTGGACGGCTAAACAACATTTTAGCACTGTATCTAAAATGTACATTTGTAAGCTGTTACAATGTCACTGAATTCAATAAGACGCCAGTTCACTGGAACAAGTCTGTATTTGCATTGTGACAAAGCTACGGGTCTGAGTTTCACACTAACGACAGCGATTAAAGCAATTTCAGAGCTGTGCCTGGAGAAACGGAGCTAATTGTACAGAAGAACAATGAACCATTTATTCAGTAAGGGTCAATACCTGATGAAAGATACTGAAAACTGGGGGCAGTGGAAGGTCATTTTGTAGCCAATTAGCAGTGAAAAAAGCTGAGAGCTAGATTATGTAAAAAGGGCCGTTGAAATACCATTCGCTTAGTCTTTGGTCCTGTGTTCAAGCAGAACTAAACACAAAATAATGTAAATGACTTATTTTAAAACTCTTGATAAAAGTATCTAATAATGTCTCTGAAAGTTCCAAGCAACTGATCCGACTACAAAAAAAAATAATTAATTGCAAGCTTAGGAAATACAGCTGGTTGGCAAAGCATGCTGGGATTATTAGTTCCACAATAACTGGAAGGAAACAGATTACTTACCTCTGGTCTATCACCAATTTTTGAATATCATTATGACTTCTGGATAGAACTGTTCTTTACACACAGAGATCAAGGGTGAAGGTTTTCCAGAGATACTGTATGGTATCATGCATTTAGGAAAAAGCTTCAAACTATTCAACTAGGGAATACTAAAAAAAAACCCAAACCTTTATTTTTCTTTAGACCCTTCGCCGCCAATGCATTTTTTTCACCCTCTGCTGAGCCTATTTTGGCACTTTTGGGTCATTATATTTCAACGTCAATATCAGTAATTTATCTATGCTGCCCCCACACATTCCTTTTTTTTCAGAAGACTATACATTTTCAGAAAAAGCGTAAAAGCGCAATGGCGGAAAATAAAGCAGTTTTAAAAAATATATATTTGCTAATAAAAGTTGGGCAAACAACTGAAAGAAATGGATTGTCATACATTTTTGAATAGTGCAAATCTCTTTATAAAAATGGCACTCCTATTGTATTGGCACCCTACGCTACTACCAAATGTAGTGCCAATTTCCTTTCTAACCTATAGCCTAGAGTACAACATAGTTTCCAGAAGGTGACACAATAGAGGAATATATATATATATATATATATTTTTTACTACATTTTAGTTAGGCAAGCAGATGATAAAGAGGACTTGTCATGCCTACCTGTTAAGCTGCGGGTCTCCAGACATGTGTTAGCATAAAAGGGTGCCAGGAGTTGAAATAAGGACTTTTCTTTACCTAGTGATCACATGTGTGTGGTGATCACATGTGACCAAGAGATCATCATCATCATGATCATTTATTTATATAGATCCACTGATTCTGCAGCGCTGTACAGAGAACTCACTCACATCAGTCCCTGCCCCATTGGAGCTTACAGTCTAAATTCCCTAACACAGACACAGACAGACAGAGAGAGAGTGAGACTAGGTTCAATTTTGATAGCAGCCAATTAACATACTAGTATGTTTTTGGAGTGTGGGAGGAAACTAAAGCACCCGGAGGAAACCCACGCAAATGCAGGGAGAACATACAAACTGCACACAGATAGGGTGTTGGTCAGAATCAAACTCATGACCCCAGCACTGTGAGGCAGCCATGCTAACCACTGTGCTACCACACAACGCACTGCTACTGTGCTGCCCACATGCAAATTAAGAAATATGGTGAAGAATGGATTTGTGCAGAACTGCAAAAAAAATCCATACTTGGCGAATGTATTGCTGGAACTCCTGCAAAATGGCCTATCCCACTGTGGAAATCAACTTTGCTTATCGCTCCAGCAGACAGTTTTGGGTTAAAAAAATAAAATTATTTTCTGAACTAGGCTATATCATCAAGAACAGATCCATCATGTCAGATATCATCTGAGAACCATCATTTTGATGATGTATAATATTGAATGTCATGGCTTAGATGACGGATAACTCAATGCACCATTAATTTCCTGATATGTTCTTGTCTGGGAAAGTCTGCTTATAAAATACCTTATTAGGATAAGTTGCCTTATATGAGTAATTGTCTGAGAAATGGTGCATTGTGTTACAAATCTTCATATGAGAAGCAATTTGATAAGATATAATTCGACCTCTTACCATTTTACATTAATTTATATCAGTAAGTGTTCATCCCTAAAGAATATCAGACTATTTATACTTCTACCTTTAGGAATATCTATCTATCTATCTATCTATCTATCTATCTATCTATCTATCTATCTAATTGAGTCAAGTACCAAGCGTAGTATATTACTATTTTGGAGAAGTATTTAGTAGGATTAATAAAATATCCATGTTCCGTGTCATTTTTCTTCCAAATTTACCAAACTGAATTGTTTTATAATTTTGAAAAAGTTGTGAGATTTGTTTTAGTTTTAAGTGATGAAGAATCTTTGAGCCGAGGTCCACTGTGTCTTAATGAGACTTCCACATCAAACTATTATTTATCCAATTAAATATACTCCGCTAAATCATTTCATTTTGTGCAATTTCGTCTAATTGTTCGCCTCATGCATTGTTACATGCCTACATTCTGTGCTCTGGTTCTGCTCTCAGACAAAAAGGATCTGCTCGATCTTATGGTGGTCTGTGTGTGTCTACCTTGAAATAGTGGGAAAAGTTAAAGTCCATCCTACATGCCTGCACTTAGATATCATAGCCACCAATCGGACCAGCACCACCAAACAGAAGATGCTAAGTTTTACACCCCCGACGATACTATCCTCTTAGCCTGCAAAGCTATGCTTTTTACCACGTAAACAGCTGCATTCACACCAAAATAAACACATGTTGTAACAAAGTGATATTGGATTTGCAGGCTCTCAGTTTTGCTCTTTCATAAATGACCCCTAATGAGTCTGACACACATACAATTGAATTGTGCTTATCATGCAGGGATGACTATTCACTCACATTTACAAATAAGATTAATTTAACCCAATAAACCCTGATAGTTTAAATAACATGGGCTACATTGTTCTCCCTCTAACTCCGTCTAGTGCTTCTGCCTTCTTTGCCTCAAGCTGAAACATACGTTTTTTGATGCTGGTTTGCTGACAAGCCAGCTCAGCTCTCATTAATTATCACCTAAACAGCTCCTCATATTTCCAGCACCGTGCACAGTGATAAGTCATCAAGTCTTGATGGAAAAAGCTACAGATATGAACACTTTTTTTTTATATATTGTGCCACCATATTACGAGGTGCTTGACAAAGCATATTTAATTATTCATATCAGTTCCTGAAACAATGGAGCTCACAGTCTAATTTTTTTTTTAACACTAAGACACATGTACGAACTCACACACATTCATTCATTTTAGCATAAGCCAATTGAACTACCAGTACGCTTTTGGACTGTGGGAGGAAACCAAAGCACCCAGAGGAAACTGCAGGCAAACAAAGGGAGGGCAATGCAAACTCCTCATGTATAGTGCTCTGGTCGAATTCAGGGCTCCAGCGGTGTGTGGAAAGTAAACACTGAGCCACCAAAATAGAAAAATAAAATGGGACGGCCTCCCACAGTACAATAATTAATATTTATATAATATTGTCTTTAACTAAGAAAAGCAAAGTTTATAAATTGAAACTCATTATTAAACACTTACCCCTATGAAGTTACCCCAGTGCTGTTACTGTCTGTACTAGCTCAGGTGCAGCCACCTTACACTTTCAAACTTAAACATCTCTCACAAATGAGCATCAGGGGTTAAATGTATGAACCTCCGGATTCTTCAACAACGGCGAGTTCAGCGTCTTCAGCGCTTAAATTTAAAGCGGCGCTGCCTTGTAAAGGGAAACTTCCCTTTACAAGGCAGCGCCGCTTTAAATTTAATCGCTGAAGACGCTGAACTCGCCGGAGTTGAAGAATCCGGAGGTTCATACATTTACCCTCAGGTGGGGAGGCAGCAGGGATGACGCATTTAACCCTAACAACACCGTAATAACGTTTAAACAGTTCAGAGTGTCTTTAGCTGTTTCCAACAAGAAAATTAATTGAACAATTGCATTTCTGTACTATCACATAATTATACAATTGATGTGGACACATTACAATCCAATCATGTTTAGTATTATTGTTGTTAATCAGATTGTTAAAAGAAAACAAGCACATTATAAATTTACACCATACGCATTTCTATTTGGAACTGACCGGACAGATAGACATTTGTGCAGTGCATGCACAACGTACAACATAATCATCTTATCTTATTTATATTGAGCAACAGAATCGGCAGCGCCGCACAATGAACAAATAATAAACAGAAAAAAAATACAGATAAGTAAGTGACAAGAGAAACAATAGAATCAGTAGAAATCAGTACAAGAGACTATAGAGAAATCAACTACATAAGAAGACACACCTAGAACAAAGGAAACATTACAAAGAGGAAGAGGAGGTAGAGTGGCCAAACTTATGAGAGTTAACATTAAGAGGATTAGGGTCGACGATAGGGGTGAAGTGAGAGGGGCAGATAGAGCAAGAATAGGGAATTGTCTTAGGATTGGGTTGGGTAGGCCAGTGTGAAAGGGGAGTTTTTGAAACATCCGATGTTGGGGCATAGTCTGTTTGGGCGGGTGAGGGAGTTCCAAATGTGGGCAAAAACCTGAAGGTAGTATATAAGGTGGTGGTAAGTCATGAGGAGAGGCAAAGGTCATTGACAGAACGTAGTGGGCGAGTGGGAGAGTATTTCTTGACAAGGTCGGAGATGTAGGAGGAGGAGGCTATAAAGAGGTCTTTATAAGTGAGGGTAAGCAACTTGAACTGTATTCTGGAGGGAATGGGGAGACAATGTAGAGTTTTGCAAAGAGGCACCGTTGAAGAGAAACAATAGTTAATTGCACAATTACAATACGCGCAGTTCAGATTCAGTATGATCCTTTTGGATGAAAACTTTCTTGCAAAATGATCAATTAATATGGCCGTCTACTTTTGACTATTGACTTCAAAAACACTATTGTATTAAAGTGATTTTTTAGTAACCTATGTAGCCCACCTTCAGTTCCACATATTTCAATAAAGATTGGATTATGTAACCAACACATTCAATGAGTCTATAAATTTTGATCAACAGATCTTTTCCAAAAAATCTTTCTTTGCACATTTTGTGCACCCAACCATCTAAGTCTGCTAAAGGGAATCTACTGAGCATGCACAGAAAAGACATCACTGTTCAGTCTACCCACATACAGCAATACAATTATATAGAAGAACTGGGCAATCAAAGTCTTCAAACTTAACCATATTTGTAAACTGATTGTACCCTTTAGTTTTAATTCCTTAAACACCTTCTTAAGTAAAATAAGATGAATACCTACTCAAATATCAAACTTACCATTTGTGCAAAAAAATGTTTGTGATTTTACTTTATTTCCATCATTGTAGTTTATATTTAAGTTATTTCAATTTTCCAACCACATTCACTATGTCCTTTGCTAGCAACCCTCCCTTAAGGTCAGTAGAATAATATAGAAAGGAAGGAGAAGAAACCGATTCAACCTGCATTGTATTATTTTTTAAAGAAAGTTCTTTCCGCTGTGTTGTACATGAAAAATTAATTACAAAAGTTCTTTTGTTTTTAACACACAGTCAACTGGATATATCAGTAAACAACAGTGTAGTTTCAAGGAGAGACAATAGGCAGCTTCAGATATTCTTATATCTATTTTCTTAACATGTTTTTTTATTGGTGTTACTTGAAGCATGTGTTTGCATAGAAAAATATACTCTGGATGTCATTTACAATTAGAGATGGTCACTGACCCCCGTGTTTTGGTTTTGGATTCGGTTTTGGATCTGGATTACCGTCGTGTTTTTGTTTTGGTTTTGGTTTTGCAAAACCGCCATTGCGTGTTTTGGTTTTGGTTTTGGTTTTGTTTGGTTTTGTTTTGCTATTTTTTGGGAAAATCCATGTTTTTGGGCCTAAATTAACCCAATTTAGTGCTCCAACTGTTTTAGAGACAAGTAATCTAATTGTTGAGGTAATAAATCATCCAAAAAAACAGTTTAATTCTTCGTTGGTAGGCCTATTCTACACACAAAACAGATTGTCTTCCTCTCCATCTATGCATATTGGCAATGCAGCCATCGTCTTTGAATGTATATTACACCCTACACTTATAGTTAAATATGTAAAGAAATGGAAAAAGCCAGTTTGGTTTCTGTCTCTCAAGGCCCCCCTCCACTTGTATAAAATAGCAAAAAATTCAGCCATTATAGACTGTACAATATTAATTGACATGGAGAAAGCCAGTTTGGTTTCTGTCTCTCTAGGCCCCCCTCCACTTGTATAAAATACTAAAAAATTCAGCCATTATAGACTGTACAATATTAATTGACATGGAGAAAGACAGTTTGGGGTCACTCTGTCTCTCTAGGCCCCCCTCCACTTGTATAAAATACTAATAAATTCAGCCGTTATATACTGTACAATATAAATTGAAATGGACAAAGGCAGTTTGGTATCTGTCTGCATCAGATCCTCTCTCCACTAGGAGTAAAATAGAAAACTATTCAGCCGTTATATAATCTAGAATATAAATAGAAATTGAGAAAGGCAATTTGGTATCTGTCTGCATCATAATCATCAACATCATCATTAGCGCCCTCGTCGCCTACACAAATCTCCCCCTCATCCTCTTCTAATTCCAAAGTGGCATCCTCAATTTGGGTATCACCGGCTACACTCGGGCTATTAAGGCACACATCAGCAGAATGCTCACGATTAGACATCCCACTGTTGGATGGACTCTCCACAGGGATTGTTATCATTTGTGAATCAGAGCAAATATTCTCCTGTAATGCCTCACTGTTATCTTGCAGCTCGGCTTTGACGCGTAACAGTAGTTGTGCACCAATTGTAGGCTGGGTAACTTTTTGGGATCTGCCACTAATAGCCAAAGGTGAAGGCCTCATTCTCTCTTTGCCACTGCGTGTGTAGAATGGCATGCTTGCAATTTTTTTTTTATCGTCACTTAACTTTTGCTCAGTTACACTTCTTTTTCGCTTCAATACAGTAAATTTTTTTTTGGTTTTTGTTTTTTGCACTAATTTGAAAACACTCTGTTGTTTGACATCGCCTTGGCCAGATGACGTACTGGGAACACTAACATCAGGACTGGTGACAGAACCTGGTTGCTCATTTAGATCATATGTGGACTGCTTTGAATCCATTCTGAGCGCAAACCACTGAGGAGTGCTAAAAATTATTGAGTAGATACTGCTGACAGATATGACTTTTGACAGCCAGAAATATTAATGCACAATTAGGGAGGACACCCCAAAAACACTGAGGAGTGCTACAAATTATTGAGTAGATACTGCTGACAGATATGACTTTTGACAGCCAGAAATATTAATGCACAATTAGGGAGGACACCCCAAAAACACTGAGGAGTGCTAAAAATTATTGAGTAGATACTGCTGACAGATATGACTTTTGACAGCCAGAAATATTAATGCACAATTAGGGAGGACACCCCAAAAACACTGAGGAGTGCTAAAAATTATTGAGTAGATACTGCTGACAGATATGACTTTTGACAGCCAGAAATATTAATGCACAATTAGGGAGGACACCCCAAAAACACTGAGGAGTGCTAAAAATTATTGAGTAGATACTGCTGACAGATATGACTTTTGACAGCCAGAAATATTAATGCACAATTAGGGAGGACACCCCAAAAACACTGAGGAGTGCTACAAATTATTGAGTAGATACTGCTGACAGATATGACTTTTGACAGCCAGAAATATTAATGCACAATTAGGGAGGACACCCCAAAAACACTGAGGAGTGCTAAAAATTATTGAGTAGATACTGCTGACAGATATGACTTTTGACAGCCAGAAATATTAATGCACAATTAGGGAGGACACCCCAAAAACACTGAGGAGTGCTAAAAATTATTGAGTAGATACTGCTGACAGATATGACTTTTGACAGCCAGAAATATTAATGCACAATTAGGGAGGACACCCCAAAAACACTGAGGAGTGCTAAAAATTATTGAGTAGATACTGCTGACAGATATGACTTTTGACAGCCAGAAATATTAATGCACAATTAGGGAGGACACCCCAAAAACACTGAGGAGTGCTACAAATTATTGAGTAGATACTGCTGACAGATATGACTTTTGACAGCCAGAAATATTAATGCACAATTAGGGAGGACACCCCAAAAACACTGAGGAGTGCTAAAAATTATTGAGTAGATACTGCTGACAGATATGACTTTTGACAGCCAGAAATATTAATGCACAATTAGGGAGGACACCCCAAAAACACTGAGGAGTGCTAAAAATTATTGAGTAGATACTGCTGACAGATATGACTTTTGACAGCCAGAAATATTAATGCACAATTAGGGAGGACACCCCAAAAACACTGAGGAGTGCTAAAAATTATTGAGTAGATACTGCTGACAGATATGACTTTTGACAGCCAGAAATATTAATGCACAATTAGGGAGGACACCCCAAAAACACTGAGGTGTGCTACAAATTATTTAGTAGATAATGCTGACAGATATGACTTTTGACAGCCAGAAATATTAATGCACAATTATGGGGGACACCCCAAAAGCGCTGGGGAGTGCCAAATATGAAGAAAAAATAATAAACCTCTATCCTCCTCTCTGCACTAGCGATTTTGGTTAGAGCAATTGCAAGAACAATATGGTATTCTCTGTCCCTGCTCTAATTAGCCTATGACTACACCCTGCTCTCTCCCTCTGTCAAATGGCGATGGATTGCTGTGGAGGCGTGTATTTATAAAGTTGAAGTATCGCGAGAACCGAGTCCCGAGATCCGACGATGTCACAATGACGTTCGGCCTCGATTTGGATTCGGAATGGGCGGGAGAGTACCGAGCTGCTCAGCTCGGTACTCGGATACCCAAAGTTCGGGTGGGTTCGGTTCTCGGAGAACCGGACCCGCCCATCTCTATTTACAATGTACAAAATTTCCGAGGCACAATGATAAATCATCTTTGACATCATGAACCTCGATTTGCTCTTTGTGTGGCTACATTTCCTCTAAAGTTCATAGGTCGGCGGAGTCACATGGTGAAGTTTACACAGGCCAATAGGAGCAAGAAGGTTTGTCCTTGCTATGCATGACATTGGCGCAATGGTGCGCATAGTTTTGCAGAGCGGTGTTGAAATTAGAATTAAAGGTAACTGAGTGGGGAGGGCTCAATTTTACAGGCGCAAGGAACTATGAAAATAATGTTTGTAAAAAAAAAGCTTTTAAAAACTATAGAATTGTCAAATGTTTAGTTACTTAAGCTGATATGTATTGCAATATGTGGAACTGTGGGACAGATTTATCAAAGAGTGAAAAGCCCTTTTGCAAAGGAAAATGAGAGTTTTGAATCTCCCAGGGTTTCAGCGATAACCCTGCCCAGTGGCGCACGCAGGGGTGATTTCTGGGTCTCCAGAAACCCCCCCCCCTCCTCCGCTAAATAAGTGCCCACCATAGTGGCACTGTCCTATACAGCAGCTGCGGCGCTGTCAAAGAAGCGTCCGCGGCGGTGCTGTATTGTATTTTCCTGTATAGGATAGCGCTGCCGAATGTTTTGGGTTTTTTTGGGGTCAGCAGGGGAAACAGCGTGCGCCCCCTGCTGCCAGCGGTGAGATTCACCAGAGAAGGCTTCCTCATGCATTTACTCAGGATTTTGATTTCTGCATTGTGAATAGCGGGGTGAATCTATTGATGGGAATATACAAAAATAATCTTGCTGGTTTCAGACAGTCAAAATTGCATGAAAACCAGTGAGATGAGTGAGATTTCCTATTCATTTCAATTTATATGCATTTAAAAGCTCATAGCAATGCATTGGCAATTGAAATTAGGAAATTGCTCCATGAAGTAAATAAATATATTTTTTCCAAAAAGCTTATTTTAAATAAATAAATAAATACTACTGTTGAACTACAAATCCCAGCAAGCCATGGCAGCCATTGACTGCTTGGACATGCAGACACTTGTGTGGAACTACATGTAACAGCCAGTGCCAGCATTCCTATGTAAGCACAGGCATGCTGGAACTGATCCTCAGTAGCATTTGCTTACTTTGCTGCCAGCCTTATTCAATCAGGATTGAGGTCAGTACCTCCTCAGCCAATCACAAGCAGCCAGCTTGTAAACATTGTTTGTGATTGGCTGAGCTTTTCCCATTTGTTTATATGGGCAATGTGTTTTAATGGGCTTTCTGCATTCATTGAAATGCATTCAAATTCAGATGAATGGGATACAATGGCGAGTTTGCTCAGCAGAGTAAAATAGCCCCAAAACACCTGATTTGAAAATAAACCGTGTTTAAAAAGATTGTAGTGTTTGAGAAATGAATTAACATTTTGTCTATGGTGATTTTGGGCAATTTTAACTTCTGAACAAAGTCAACATTTGGCAGATCTCTTAGGAGGCACTCCTGGTCAAACAATCAGCACGGTGGCTTAGTGGTTAGCGCTTCTGCCTCACAGCACTGGTCTCTTGAGTTCAATTCCCGACCAGGGCCTTATCTGTGTGGAGTTTGTATGTTCTCCCCGTGTTTGCGTGGGTTTCCTCCAGGTGCTCTGGTTTCCTCCCACACTCCAAAAACATACTTGTAGGTTAATTGGCTGCTAACAAATTGACCCTAGTCTCTCTGTCTGTCTGTCTGTCTGTGTGTGTATGTTAGGGAATTTAGACTGTAAGCCCTAATGGGGCAGGGACTGATGTGAGTGAGTTCTCTAAACAGCGCTACGGAATTAGTGGCGCTATATAAATAAATGGTAATAATAATAATAATAATAATAATAAATAATAATAATAATTTCCTACAGCATTAACCTTCAAAATGTATTAATATTTTTTTTTAAAAAAAATGTCTGTAGCCCCTTTAAGAACTACATGGTAAGAATACAGTTTTACACTATGTCACATCTGGTAAGATAAAGCATGTGGTAATCTATCTATTACACATAGACATATTTGTAGCAGAGAAATGATACGGAAAAAGGTTGCACATCCCCGAGGTTTTACAGTAATTGAGAATTAAGGAACCATTAAATTAGTGACATTTCCACAAATACAATGCATGCTCAGCAACCAGTCAGACATAAATAAACCGAAAAAGAGCACAACATACAGAAATAATTTGGTAACACAGTTACATTTCCATTCACATTTTTGTTTTATAAATGTGCTTTCGGCGGTGACACCTTTCTTTCATAGCCAACATTAACTTTTTCAGCAATTTGTGCTCAGTAGATCATTTGTGGGAATAGACCAGATGGGCTAGCCTTTGCTCACTACACACCGATTATCCTTCCTTGGACCACTTTTCGTAGGTACTAACCACTAAATACCGGAAACACAACACAAGACCTGCCGTTTTGGAGATGCTCTGACCCAGTCATCTAGCCATCACAATTTGGCTCTTGTCAAAGTCCCCTGGATCCTTACACTTGTCCATTTTTCCTGTTTCCCACACATCAATTTCAAGTACTGACTGTTCACTTGCTGCCTAACATATCCCACCGCTTGACAGATGCCATTGTAATGAGATAATCAATGTTGTTCACTTCACTTGTCAGTGGTTTTAGTGTATATTTGATGTTCATGCAGTTTTTCAGAAGAAGATAAAACTAATGTGCTCCCATCAAAGTGTATTTCTTGTATCAGCACAGCATTGGTGTTTTCTTTGGCTTTGTATTGGTTGTTCCATATTTTGCATGCAAACACATTAGGAAGACTACAGTGATCTCTAAAAAGGTGAGTGAAAACACAGCATTTTCTACGTATTTTTATTAGGGTTAAAACACAAATAAAATGGCAGTGGGTATGTATAAAAGTAGCCCATTATTTCTCCACTATGGCTAGAGGAAAATACTTCAGTGACTCTCAGAGTTGGGTGATTATTGGAAAACATTTGAAATCTACATTGGAAAGCACTGCTTAACAGGCTGATGTTTCATGAGCTACAATGGCTAAGGTGATGTTGGCATGGAAGTCTGAGATAAACACATCATCAACTAAGGGCAGCTATAGACAATATAACATCTGGAGTGGTGTTTGCGGCTACCACCATTACAAAAACATCGACAGCTAAAATTTCTCCTGGAGGAATTGTGCTACATCTGTTCAACAAGATTTCAGGCACTTTTACTTGTACTAAAGGACTTGTATACCAAAGTAGTTCACAAACATTCAGATGTCCCCTATATGACATTGACGTTCCCTCTCTTCGGCGTTCTCCTGGCCAATGCTTTACAAACCACTGGTAGGCATTTACTGTGGCCTAGGTGTAACTTCTTTGTGACAGTTTGGGCTTCGCTTAGTGTAGGACTTATGTCCATTTGGTGCAAGTGTACCAAAATACATACGTATGTAGACTTCAGCACATCTTAGACTTGCGGCCCCAAGCATCTGGAAAGGTGGAATGGGGGTGGATAAGTATATTTTGAGTACAGGAATGGTGGGTACATGTAAGTCCAGCATGGCCCCTGTATATATAAGATAATTAGACTTGGATCTATTCCCAGGCATATGAGGAATATTTTTTTCAGGTATTGGAGGTCTGGTGTAATGTGGTGATGATGGTGAAGATGACAGCAACAGTGCTATCTAACCCCTTCTAATTGTCTCTTCCGTATTGACGCCTCCATTCATTAGCGTCACAGCTATATTATGTCACATTGCATACGTCTATTTGGATTACTTGTTTGTCATATCCATTTGGACTACTGGGGGAGAGAAGATTCCTATTTGATATATAAAGCAGTAAACAACAGAGGGAGGGGTGTTTGTATTTCATTACATTTTGATTGTAAAATATGGTTTACCCATTTATTAATAACAACTAAGATACTATTCTCTGTTATATTGTGTACAAATAGGGTAATGCGATTTTTACATTTACAACTAATATTGTCATTACGTATCTGCACACTGTTGTTGAGCATAAATATACACATGTCACTCAGCTAGGGTCAGAGAGATGCCCGTACAGTCGGCTCACGTTGGTATTATCTCCCCAGAGGCACGGAGCCTAACAGTGAGGGAGGTTTACACCAGGGACTCCCGCAAGGGAGTTTGGACTTTGCTGCTCTCAGACCGCAGGTTGCGGCCCTCTTAGGGGGTGATGAGCGAAACTGTATTGAGAACCAAGATAATACCTGAAAATGCCACGGATGAGAAGTATCAGAATGATTGAGAAGCTAGGAGACTATTTCCCAGGGAAATGGTAGAGCCAATATACAGAGAGCAAGGATCAGCCGGAGAGTATGTATGCTTACAGGAGGCTGGTTGCTGTGATTTGCAGATAGATGTGCTGGAGACTCAGAGAACAGGTAGCAAGCAGAAGCCCGGGAACATGACGTTTGAACAGGAGGATAGACCTGAAGATCTGGCAACTTACACAGGTAAGAGGTGTGTTTTAAATAGTACGGTCAGGTATCCGATTGGTTGAAGGAACTGAATGAGAAGTACCGGTTTGCGCATGTGCAGATCACCAGACAAGATGACGCCCCGCCAGGAGAGCCGCGGCGTCCGTCCCAGAGAAGCCCAGCTGCCGTGAATAGGGTGAGCAACAGCGGGGAGCCTGTCGATCAGCAGGTCTGGTGTGTGACAACACATTTGTATGCATGACATACACCTGAATTATACCGCTATACTTTGAGTTAGAGGTATCTTGAGATACATGTGACTAAATACAACACATAATTAGCATTTTCTGCATCAGAATTTTTACATATATGTTCATGGTGTAAAAGGTGTAAAAGTCTAATTGAGGCCCTTTATGTGGTGCTACCTTTATTTTAGTTACCATGACAAAAGGTTGTTTTTCTCTTTTTTTTCTATTTTCATGCTGTGCATGCGTAGCAATATACGACGGTATTTAGAGTTATCTTAGACTTGTGGAACCTAACGTCTAGAGAGGTGGAATGGGGGAGAGCAAGTGTAAGTTGAATAGAGTAAAGGGGAGTAGATGTGACCTAAGGAGACTTGGATGCATCTTCGGATACACTTTGTAAGAGGTATCTTTTGCAGGAACCGGAGTCCTGGGGATAAATGTATCAAGCTGCGAGTTTATGTCAGGTTTGAAAAGTGGAGATGTTGCCTCTAGCAACCACTTAGATTCTTTTTAACATTTATTTAGTACATTCTACAAAATGACAGCTAGAATCTGATTGGTTGCTATAGGCAACATCTCCACTTTTCAAACCCGCCGGAAACTCGCAGCTTGATACATTCACCGCCTGGTGTAAAGATACTTGGTGATGATGATGCCACCAGCAGCTCTATCTAGCAGTTTCTGATAGGCTGGTTGCATATTGAGCCCTCCAGCTGATTGTACTTCATTAGCATTGAAGTTCTTATGACAAGTTGCATCCGTCTTTTCTGATTCCCGTTGGATTTGTAAAGCGGTAAACAACAGATGCGGGGGGGTGTGTATTTAAATACATTTTATATGGAAAATCACATTTATTATTAATATTGTAAATAAACTATTCTCCCTTGTGTATCGGATCCATCATTACATTATATAAATATTATGTCCAATTCATGTAATGCGATTATTACAATGATAACTAACAGTTAAATTACACTATTCTCTTCTGTGTATCTGACACACAACAATATTTTGTATTTTCACAGAGAGAATTTTTGTGTGGAAATGATCAATGCTACGGTTGTAATGCATCACGTAGGGTGGCTGTGCCTGTAAAGCTGTTCATTATAGGATAACTGTTATATTTTTAGAGTGCAAAGCTACATTATTAAATTCAGTTATCTGTGTAAGATTACTTCTAACGGGAAGATAATGGGTTTTTCTAACCACAAGTATCATTTATGTTGCTGGGATGCCATACATATATGTATGTAAAAACTATTTACATACACTTGCTTAAAAACACAGTACACTGTGAAGAATGAGAGGTAGGAAAAGTGTTCCCTTTATAATACTTAGTTTACGGCTACATTTTATATTTATACATTATTATTATTTTATATGTACTGATGTGAATGAGTTCCCTGTACAGCGCTGTGGAATTAGTGGCGCTATATAAATAAATGATGATGATGATGATGATGTATTATTATATATATATATATATACTAGCTGAAGCACCCGGAGTTGCCTGAGTTTAAATCTTCAAGTTATTAAGGTATCAATGAGTTGGATGTAACTATCAACCTTTTAAAAATAATTGGCAGCTTAGCAGCTCTTCCAACACACCCATGAGGTGGCTGCCCAGTGTCGTTTTTGTTTTTATATTAAATGTTCTCCAAATCCATCCAGTGGAAGGCCCAGAACAGGCTCCCCGGGTCAACGTTCTGCCTAGTGTACACCAACGGGAGGTCCGACCGGGACCCTAACCCCCCTACAACCTGGCCAGGATCTAACTGGACCTCCTCGTGTTGGTTTCATCCCAACCGGTGAAGGAGGTGTCTGAATGCAGGCTCAGATCAGACCTTACACCAATGAACGCACTTGCAGGCAATTCATGTCCGAATGCAAATGACACTAATGTCTGTCCGTAACTTGAGATGATTAACGATGGGAGGGCAGGAGTGGACGAACGTAGGCCATGAACAATAAGGTCATACCAAGGGTACACCAACGCAGATTCATCTCCTAGATTCTCCATAAGTACACCTCTTTCCAGGGCCGCCATCAGGGGGATACGGCCAGTACTGCTGTGAGGGGACCGAACAGATTAGGGGGCCCGGACAGACCTCTCCGTCTGTCCAGACTCCCTGGACTGTCCGAGCCCCGCAGTCACTGACCGTGCCTCCCATTTTTTTTTTTACTCACCTTCTCCGCGATGCTGCAGCTCTGCTTCCCAGACTTTGATAGGCTGGGAGCGTGGCGCGCAGTGATGGCGTCAAAACGCGCCGCACTCCCAGTGTGTCAGTGACCGGGAGGCAGAGCTGCAGCATCGCGGAGGAGAGGGTAAGTAAATAAGCTCTTATTTTTTTTGAGGGGGGGAGAGGGAGAGCCCGGGGGAACATAATTGTGGATGGAGGGAGGGGGACATGGAGAGCCTGGGGGACCTGATCTGTGGAGAGAGAGGGAGGAAGAGGGGGACCTTAACTGTGGAAGGGGAGGAGAGGGGGACCTTAATTGTGGAGGGAGGGAGAGGGAGAAGGGGACCTTAACTTTGATTGGGGATTTACTGTGATTGCGGGAAGGGGAGAGGGGGACATTTACTTTGGGGGAGGGGGAAATTTACTGTGATGAGGGAGTGGGGGGAATGTACTGTGATGAGGGATAGGGGGCGCATGTATGGCAAAGATGGAGGGGTGCATATCTATGGGGAGCGGGGCACATGTATGGGGAGGGGGGCCCCACCAGATTAATTAGTACTGGGCCCCACAGTTTCTGATGGCAGCCCTGCCTCTTTCAGACGTATCACTTGAACCAGCTACAGGACAGGTGTAAGTGCCGACTGATAGTGATGACTGACACGTCATTGTCTTTGTATGAATGTGTGCCATTAGCTAACACAGAACATGTGTATACAAATAAAAAAAATCTATTGTATGTACGGTGTGCATTAAAAGCATCTTGCTGTATGTATTTAATGTCAAAAAATAAATGCAATTTTTAAATCCATATTTTTATAATAATTATACTGTTAAGAGTTGTTCCTTTATTATATCATTTAAACATTTTTTTATGTATTTTAATGTGACCTTTTATTGAAGATATGCTTGTGCGTATTCTGCATTCTGTTCTCTCTGTCTGCATGCAGCAAGTAATGTTTAGGCACAGAGTACTAACACCCAAATTCAAACTGAAACATATCTTGAGATTTGGTTGGCTTCGCGTATATGGTTGGAACTGCGCTCAAGTTCAGTACTCTATTTTAAAACGCAAATTGCATGCAGGCTGCATCCAAACATAAATCAGGCCCAATATCTACATCTTTTGAGGCATATTCAATCAGAATTTACGCCCGTGATTATGCACGGCTGCACCGTGATTTCGCGGTACCGTAATGACACTTTATGCGCGCAGCAGCGCATGATCGTGGGCGTGAATCCTATTTGAATATGCCCGGTAAAGTTTTACAAGTAAACATAGATGGAACTGCAATGTACTCTTAATAAGTTTCCCTTTCAACTACAATATCTCAAAAGTAGCAGTAAGTATGTTTTTCATTGCAGTCATTGGTTTGCTTAGTCTGGCTCATTGAAGAGGTGTGAAGATATTCTGCCATAAAAACAATGCTATCAACTTGAGGGAGATTGGATAGTAACATAATTGAAATTTCATATCGACACAGCTGGAGTTTTTATATTATCTTAATATTTGTGATTTGCAATAAAACCATCCGCGTTTCAGATAATTATTCTCTCATTTGCTCAAAGCAATCACCGAAACGGCTCCCCGTCAACCATTAGCAGATATGGGAAATGCTACTCAAATTATTTATGACGGAAAGAAAAAAATATCACTTTTCATTTTGTTGTTTTTTGTAAGCAAAGAAATATAAAATATTTTTTGATAGAAATATTTGTTTTTGTTTTTTTGTGATTATGAACATTTTATCTCTTTTATTGTTTTTCATCTAAAAAATTTTTAAGTAGAGTAAATCAAAATACAGCAATGTTTTTGAAATAGTGTCAGATTTAATTTGGAGCCCCTGCCAAAATTTTATTGACCATTGTTTTGAACTGGTCCTATCAAAGCGTTATGGTCAGTGAAACATAACAGATTTAATTTTTAATTTATTGCTGGAAAGGGCTGAGAATTATACCTAGAAATGCTTTGTGTGCTTCAATGTAATTAGATTGGAAGTACTGAAAACAGTGTGAAATTAAATGACTTTTACAGACCAATACACAGTAGCAGCTGTATTGTACTTTTTTCAGCTATGGACTTATGATTTCTTTTCTGTATGTTATTAAAAGCAATGAAGTCTGGAATTCACTTAGAAAAATAACTTCCAAAAGGCGTATTCTGTTATTAAAAACAACAGATGATAAATGAAAAGCAATAGGTCGGAAGTGTAGGTACGTAGTAGCAGTGTTGTGTTACAACGGATACTTAGAGCCATTTAAAAACAGTAGAGTAAAATCATCATTATTTTTGTGATGATATCAAAGGTAAGAGCAGGCAGAGAGCAAGAAAATAAACTGACCAGACCAACCATAGCAATTGACAAGGAGATTAAAGGAAAAGCGTTTAAGTGAATTTCACACCAAAAATAATTGAAGAGAAACCAGATGAAAGTTTTAGGAGAAGAGAGACAATGAATGATTGACTGTGTCAGGTAGGAGACTACACATTGTCCCTGTGTTAAAATTTGCTACCTTTAAATAAATCCATGATCACGTTCGAGGTAATTTAAGTGGAACTTAATATAAAATATATTTGTATAAATTAAACTTTAAACCACTATTCATTTTGACATAATAATTCCAAGTTTTTGCAATTAATATAATACCTCTGTTAAAGTCTCCATTTAGACAACAAAGCTGTGTGTCTGCACATGTTTAAAACATATCGAAAGTAATATATTTCATAGAGCAAAGTTGCTAACACAGATTTAATTTAATTTATTACATTATATTGCTAACTCTACATACATTTTTGCGATCATTTTTAGTTCATTGTATGACCTTGTTTTCGACATAAAGTGGGTTGTACAGTATCCATTACCCAATGCTGCCTTCACGGGTATAACTAGAACTTTGAGATCACCATAGCAAAATGCCGTTTAGTGCCTGAAGTCAGACAGCTGGGAGCTCATTTAGTTTATTAAGCTTCCTTCTGACCACGGAAAACTCAGGAGAGCCTAACAACTACTACCATAGTATTTACGTTCCCTCCTAAAAACTTATTTGCTGGGGCACTACACAGTTCTCTGTGCCAGGCATAAGCATGAGCACCACTACTCACTTCTGTCATTAAGGGGGGAATTCAATTCTTCCTGAATTAGCGCGGCGTCAAATGTATTACTGTTATTATGGTAATTTTAACCCGGCAATCTGCTGAAGCCCGACGTTGAAACTACCGTAATAACGGTAATAATGCGTAGGCTGCATTACTTTTACCAGTAACGCGGCCAATTGAATTCCCCCCTAAGAGTGAGGAGTGGTTCAGGTTGAGCAAGGAGGATCTGTATTACTCCAGCATGATTCTGAATGGAAGACCTGCACTGTCGTGGTGAGTAATATTATCCATATTCATGAAATTGGAATGAATAAAAAATGTCTTAGTGATTCTTTACATAATTCAGATAGTTCCTGTTTTTGATCATTCTCTTTAGTTTTTGAACTTTGTAGGCTGTTTAAAAACCTGCTCAAACTTATCGATGAAAGAACATTTCTGTATATATTAACTGAACTTATCAAATAGTTGAATTCACTTTTATATGACTAAAAAAGTTCTAAAAGCATGACCTGTTGCGATACTTGTGAACCAAAAAGTTTACATTTCTAACAAATTTGGAATAACCCCAACTTTGTTTAGTCTGGCATATGATTTACTCTATATTTATAAACCTTAATGTAACCCCAATTCTGAATGTGTTCCCCAATTATATGATTAAGGACAATTGCTACATGAACAATTGCTCGAAAGCTTTTGCTTGTATACTTCTACGCTATTTTTCTGGCTCCCCTGCATCCTAATCTTAATGCAACTTTAACACTAAACACAAAGCCAAACCATGTACGATTGTGAGTACCATGGATAATTACATCAATCCCTGAGGAGTAATTGTATCATTAAGGTATAGCTTTGCTACTTTGCTATTATTGCTCAGAGAGGAATTTTCTCCATACAACAAAACAGAACTGCCCCTTCCCCACATTGTACCACTAGAAGACCATCTCCAGGAAATGTTTATTCTTGCTGAATTGCTGCTCTCCCCGTGGCCGTCTGTAAAGAAACTCATCAAAATGTTTTTACTACGGTGTGTTCTGAAACAATTACCTTCTACTCTGGAATAGGTTGAAAAGGTTAAATAGAACTAATGCTATCAATTACAAACCATAAAAAGGGAGATAAAGTGGTGTCATTAGTCAGGTGTTGTGGTATTGCTCACTCCTGTCAAAACCAAGTCAAGTTAATTACACGTTTCATTACAGTACATGTGCTAGACAGGTTGGAAAACAGTTTATTACTTTCACGAATAACATGTATTTGTGGAACAGGAGTAGATATCCCTTGAATCTTTTTCCTAGTGATTCTGATGTCACAGGGCATATGATGTTTGGATGATGGAGCCATCTTTCCAGCTTCAACAGTCAACCATGGTGTAACATACTATTTGGCTGGCACAGAGACGTGCTAGTGCTCTGATGCTATAATATATGCAACAGTCTTATTGTTGTTATATAGTTGTTATAATTAGATTTTTTGATCAGATGCATTTCTACAAAAGCCCATTGAGTGCTCAGACCATGAAGACTGTTAGTAACATTTTGCACACAACTCACTTATGTTACAGGGCCAAACTACACAGATGCAGTTATTGTGCCAAACAACCAAATCTAAAACTAAAATTGCATTTCCTTTTTCTTTGTTGACTGACTTTTTTAACATATCCAGAGAGAGATTATTGGCCAAAGTTATTTTTCATTGTGAACTATCAAATTGTGTTAGATCACAATTTTGTTATTTACAATGATTATGTGTTTAGTCGCAAAAAAATAGTCACACACATTGAGATCTAATTGTCCAGCATATTATCAAATGGTGGATGTGTAACTAATTTGGCCATGCATATGGGTGGCCAATTGGACAGATCTGAACTTTTGTCGATCAAACTAAATAGCTGGAATCGCATTGTTCTACATTTGTGTGGTTGACTGATAATCACACACACATTATGATAGCAGACATTTGCCCACTGAATCTGCAAATATCAGTGTCAGCCATCTATCATGGTAGGTGGAACCTAAAACATAGATGGATGTTGAGGGACGTTGAGGCAATTCAATCTAAACCAAACAAGTTGGCTAACAATATCACCACATGTGTGGCCATATAAATAGCGCAATGTAAAAACAATTTGGATGTTATTATCATTATTATTGTTGGGATTGGTTTGCATGGCTCCACAATCCTCCATAGTTCCGAACAGTGGAGAGAACAGAGCATATATAAAACAGGAACATACAAGGTAGACAAAAATATGCAGATGTGAACTATCAATCTAGTAGGAAGAAGGAAAAGCTGAGACAAGAGAAGGGAGTGTGTCATAGTGGGGATTGGTGCATTAGTGAAGGTGTACCAGGGTATGTATTATGGAATGTGGTAAAGTCTAACAAAGAGGTTGGTTTTCAAAGAACTTTGAAGACTGGGGGAGAGTCTGAGCAGGTATGGAAAGGAATTCCATAGATGGATAGTGTCATGTGAGAAGTTTTGTAGGCTTAATAGAGAGGTAGTTATTAAAAAGGTGAGGTTTGGGTAAGAGGCAGATCTAAGAGGACATAAGGCAGATTATTTCAGGATTTAGATGTATGAAGGGTTGATGATCTTGGAGATATTGTAGGTGAGAGTGTGTAATATTTGAATTGGATTCTGGAGGATATATGCTGCCTGTGTAGAGATTTTCAGTCTGGTTCATTAGACATGGAACAGTGAGAAGATCAGTTATTATTATTAACTTTTATTTATATAGCGCAAGAATATGCCATAGTTCTTTACAATTGGGGACAAATATAGTAATAAAACAGACTGGATTTTAAAAGATAGAAAAAGAGTTAAGAGGGCCCTGATCACAAGCTTACAATCTATTGGACAAGAAGAGTTTGAGACATGAGGTTAAATGCCACTTATTGCATTTTGGGGCCACCAGATAGCAAATGGTGAAAAAATGGCTTAGTATGACTATGTATGATCCAATCACGGGTTAGAAGAATAAATGTAAGCTTGTGAATGTGAACTGTTTAGTGGGTGGTAATCGTGTAGAAGAGGCTAGAGAGATTAGAAAGAAGAGTTTATATTTGTGTTGTCCACAGATATAGCGATATTAGGTAATGTTGACTAGTGGGCATATTATTAACTCAATTATGAGAGATTGATTTTGAGGTGGCTAGAGCACATCCAGGATTAGAGAGATACAGATAAAGAGAGATGCGAAGACGATAGATTTGGGTATCACCCGCATAGATAGGATACTGAAATCAAAAGGAGCGTATTCATTTTACAAGAGAACTGGCATAGATAGATGATAGTAGGGGGCCTGGCAATGAGCCCTTTGCTGCTTAATTCCACATCAATTAGAATGGTTTGAGGTAGGGACAGAAAGGGGAGTGAATGCCAGAGGTTGCAGTAGTTGAGTTGGGAAATGGCAAGAGCATTGATAAGAATTTTTGTTGCATATTGTGTAAAAAAGAGCTTATTTTAGCAATGTTGAAAGTGAAGGGAGCAGGACTGCAACAGAGACTGGATGTAAGGAGTAAAGCAGAGAGTAGGTCAAGGGTAAAGGCAGCGGGTTTTGCAAACTGAGAAAATTGTGGTGTTGTTGATGGAGTGGGAGAATTGAGCGGAGGTGGTAACTTTCGTAGATGGGAAACCCCCAAATTGGCCAACAAGAACTGCATGTGTGTGGCAAGCTTTTCAGACAGTCTAGGCCAAACTGTGGGACTGATTCAAGATGGGATTAAATGTAACTGAACTATTTCATGCATTTTGGCAGTTATAGCTGGTGGTGCCCAAGCATTGGCTGACATTTTTGAATATAACCGCTCTGGTTAAGAAAATACAAAAACAATGGTGAAAAAAAGTTTTTAAAAAAATTAGAATTGTATAGGTGCACACTGATTTTAGAAAGTAAAAGAAGCTAGTAGTAAATTATTATTGGTGGATATTCCATCAACAAACTTGTTTGCTGACTTTGCTGTCGATATATAAATAAATAAATGTTGATGATGTTGATGAATTCCTGTTGATTTAATTACCTATCTCAAAAGCAATAAAGCTTCATAAAAGATCTCATTCAAGTGTCAAGTCACTTCAAGTTTCAATACAGTTTAGTTTTCCAACAGTTTGGAGAACCAGTTGAGTAAGACTTTACTAGATGTTGGGAGAGACGCATAGCAGCCAAAACCTGGGAACATTTGAGCATCATCTGTGTAGTTTGGACTTAAAAATAGTACATACGCGCTCATAGAATTTCCTGGATCTTCATAGGCAGAAGGATATATAGCAGATCTGGATTTCATAAAAGACCTACAAACCAATGGATTAAGGAGCAGCTCTCACCCTTCGAACCCACCCAAAAAGTGAAATGTAGTCAATTAAGTGGAGCACAAAGGCTTTAAAGGGAGAAAGAGTAACTTTGGCAAAGTGAGATGGAAGTGATTACCTGCGTCAGAGCTGCCCTTGAAAGAGGAGATGAGTACATGCAGATACACCTTCCTCTATAAGGGCACGAGTAATACCTTCATAGCTTTTTAAGAAAACAGGTTGCTAGAAACAAAAATTATATAGTATACATTGGGGAAGTTGTTTCAACTGTTTTACAGGACTGTATTAGAAATGAAAAATTAACATTAAGCAGAGACAGAGCTAGAACAGCAACCGGAAAAAATAAAATAAAAATGAGCAAATAAATCTACAGAACTAAGTGAAAAGTGATATATATAAATCAAAAGCGGAATGATCCTTCACCCGGGGGACTGTTTAAAGGATAGCATTCCCCACTGGAGGAATAGGAAATAAATATTTTTGGTATTTTTTGCACATTTTCAGCATAATGCACAAGTGTCTGTAAATAGTTTTAATGCTACAATGTCTTTTATTTGTGCAAGAAAGTAATTTATCAAATTTTTATTTAAAGCCAAAACTCTGAACGGGAAGGAGATTCACGTTAACAAGAAAAATAATTCACAACAAATTGTCAATTTTTTACACTACAGGGAGGTTTGTTACATAAACGTGGGGCTGTCAGCTGTGTGCTGCCAGATTTTTATTTTCACAGAATGTAAATCTCTGCGAGAGTTCTTTCACAGATTAAGGGATCTATTTACTAAACTGTTCATTTAGATTCTCCTGCCTTAACCTGTCTAAGAAGGGTCACTGCTGTCCCCATAGAAAAACATTGCTTTTCACCGTTAGCCCTAAAAGATTAACACCATCTTGAACTGGCATTATCTTAACTTGTTAATGAGCCCCTATGGACTCCATCGTCACTAGAGAAGTCTGTCATCGTCCTGCGCCAAATACCATCGCAATACGCATGCGCGATCTTAGCCAAGCATGCGCAGTAGGTGCTGGGATCAGATCCTCCATTTGTGGCAATGTTATGCTGCCTGTGAAGGAGGTTTTAGTTAGTTTAATTAGCTAATGATCCCTGGCATGGTAAATTCAAGGGGCAGGACAATTTGTATGGCTGCTCCCTGCCGCTCACTGCACACCAGTGATAAATGGACCCCATGCACTGAAATGGGTCTTACGCCAATGAACGCAATTGCATGCAATTCATATCCGAACGCAAATGACACAACTTTCTAAAACTTCATAGGCTGAACGGGAAGGGAAGGGGCGGATGAACATAGGCCATGCACGGTAAGGGTGTGCCAATGTAGATGCAGCAGATTCAAGTCCTGGGTTTCCTGTGGGTCCGCCTGGTTTCAGCCATATCACTTGCACCAGCTACAGGGCAGGTGTAAGTAAAATATATAAACGCATTGTATATACAGTACACTTTAAAAGCATCTTAATTTATGTATTAAGTGTAGAAAAAAAAATCCATATTCTTATTAATGATTATACTGTCAAAAGTTGTTCATTTATTTATAATATTATTTTTTTGGTGTGTTCTGATGTGATCTTTTATTGAACAGACAATTGTGCTTATAGTGCAGTCTGTACTGTCTGTCTACATATGAAAAGTAATGTTTATGCAGAGCATATTTAAGATTCAAATTTAAAGAATCTTGACTCTTGAATTTGAATACGATCAGAACTACAATCAAGTTCCCGGCTGTTTTTTAAAACGCAACTTGCGTGCAGATTTCGTCTGAACATGAATCAGGCCCACTGGGTATAGGAGACATATGCTTTATACAGAGGCATGGGGCCTGATTCATTAAGAGATGCATACTGCCACGAATAGCCCCCTCTAGCCACTCCCTGATTTAATATCTTATCATATATTCACACAGTCAAACAATATATTATCTCTATTTTGTCAGGAAACCTCTCCTAACTGCCTTTACCAGTCACAACCCGCACTCTGCGCACTTGGGACTTGGAAGTGTTTACTGTGTGAGGTTACACACGATTCCAGCAATCTTCCTATCACCTATCGCACAGGCTACAGATTTGCTGAATTGCCCCCGAACAGCGCTCACACAACCACACCCACTTCGGATTTCCACCACCACCTATTGAATAAGGGCAATAGGACCCCAATATACTGCCTCACACTGGCACACAATGAGCACTCCTTGTTACACGCAGTTAGCAAGGCACAAACCAGCAGTCAAGGGGTTAACATTTAGCCCCTCAAGTCTCTATGACACAAATGTACATGCAGGCACACACTCGGCTTGGAATACAATATATCTCTTCTAGACAAGCAGTGAATTAGTTTAGAACAATAAGGACATCACTAATTATATGTTAGATTTAATATACAAAAAGTACAATGATTACAGTTTATATATATATAAAAAAAGAAATTAATAAACAATTGACATACAAGTAAAAAGTTGAAAAACAGGTAAAATAAAGGGGTATAATTCAGAGTATAACTTACAGACAAGTTGGTATAATCTGCACCAAGAGAAATTGGCTTGAGGATGGACAGCTTATCAATGATGATTGATTTCCCCAAAGACTGATAGTTTGTCCCGTCACAACACAGGTTTTTAAGCAAAAACAAGTGGGACAGCATTCACATGGACAGTGTGTGTGCTAATGTGGGGGTGGAAATGTCCCTTGGGTGTCACCTAAGGCTTGTTCAAAACTATTCATAAGTTTTGACCTGTCTTAACTTTTCTCAGCTATATCCCATCCAAGCGCGGGCTGGGAGAGGGATGGCCGGGGGGCACACAGGCGGCCGCATCATATTACAGGGGATGCGGCCGCGTCATTGATGACGCGGCCGCATCCCCGTCATGTGATGCGGCCGCCTGTGCGCTGACGCGGCCACATCTGATGACATCGGATGCGGCCGCGGGGGGGGGAAACTGTTTTTTGCATTCGGGGGGCGGCCGGCTGGCTTACCCCCCGGCCCTAATAGGCGTCTAACCCAGCGGCCCGGGGGGGCGCTGCCCCACTGCCCCCCGGGCCAGCCCGCCACTGATCCCATCAATAAACCATTCATAATCTCCTGCATATTTAAATATTAAATATGATGGAATTATAGCAATATGACATAACTTTCCCAAAGACAGACCCAAGCGCCACGCAGACTGCTGCGTGGCGCTTGGGTTTGTCACTCCCTTACTGTACCTTGATTACACGCAAACACCCCTTCCCCGCCTCGTTCCCTACCTGAAATTGTAGGCTGCGCTAAAAGACTAAATGAATGTTGCTGTGTCATGTGGTCTGGTTCTGGGCATGTGTAGATACATTTTACGGATTATACCCACAAAATTGCCGTTTACATCCCTTAATGAATCAGGCCCATGGTCTTTAATATTGCTTTAGGTCTGTTTTGTTTTATTTTGCCTATTTGACACATCTCAGTAACTATTAGGTCATTAACGGGCTGTTTATATTGATGGGGACGGTAATAATCAATCATACGTTACATTTGAAAAGTTTTCCAGTTTAAGAGCAGGGTGAAATTGAAGATCATTATATATACAGTATTTGCATGGTGTCTTTTTAACACCTTTAGCTATTTTAGCTATTTTAGTAGTATTAACAATTCACCAGCACAGTAAAAGGACACCTTGTACAGGGATTGTTCTTTACATGGGTTAATTAAATCTCCCTTAATACATAAAGATTTACGTGTTTGATTTCACATATTATCATTATATGTCAACCCCAATGTTTTCTAAAATTATTACAATTGCTTTGGGTTTTTTTTGTGTCCGGACTAGTTTACTTTTATATTGCTGTATAATTTTGTTGCCAGGAGAATCAAAATTAATTCAGGAGATAACATTAAATCAGGCTGTAAAGCCGAAAAGTTATTTCTGTTTCCGAAGTTTCCAAAGCTGACATGCTATTTAATAACATATTGTGTTCTTATGAATTTGTGTTTTCCATAAGTCACTTTACCAAATACAGTATATTTTCTTTTAAAACACTTAGATATAAAAATGACATATTACAAGAATAATACTTATACTTACACTTTGCACAGTACCATCATTTTTTAATGTAACTGATTTATAATGCATTTGAAGAAAAGTTACAGTACATTGAGAAAAAGTTATAGAATGATAAATCATCAGTGACAGAATTTTTAGTTTATAATATTTGTTATTTACAACATTTATTTTATTTTAACTGCTGCTACATGTTCTAGATTACAACCCACAACTTACGTTGGCCCTACTCAAGCATCTCTTGCCCCATGGTCGGAGCTCCAACCAACAGGTTTGCTGTCCCATTTGACCATATATCTTGTTGTCTGTCATGATCAACACTCATCTGAGCCTGCGTGACGTGTGTGTGACAAAGGGCTAATCAAAAACAACCAACCGGTCTGTCTAAAATGATAAAATCCATCCCACACACTACTTATGCCTTACCAAATATGCCACCACCAAGGTTTTTTTTTTTGAAGAGCTGACACTCTTATTCACTAAGCCTTAAGTTCTCCATTAAAACTAATCTATCACAATTGACTTTAATCAGAGAAACCTTGAACCACAATGTTCTCACTTGTTTCAACTATGTAGCATTTCGACCAAACAAGCGCGTGAATTCTTAAAAACACAGAGACTTGAACTTATTAAGTGAAATTTAATATGGAAAATACATCCACAATGCTTACGATAAAAACAATTAATCAAATGACATACAAAGGTATAATGCAATGGTTTCTTGTGAAATAAAAAGGCTAAACACAGAATTGATAAACTCACGTAGGATCAAGTTTCTATTGCTGGGAGAAGCAGAAAACTGGACACTCTTTAATATCAGATTGACTCCTCAAAAGTGAACAATTACTTAGAGTTACACTACAGTTTTAAAAAAATGCTGCAGGGCCTGCAGCCTCTTCCTGTGATGTCAGAACTGAAAATTCTGTATAAATGCAAACTAGAGTTTTATGACTCCTACTGACAACACCTTCAAAGTCGGGTTTATAGTTCTGTTTTTTTTATATTTTTTTTCTAAATAGAAATAATAGGGCTGCCAGTGTTCTTCAAAATCTGCAGCCACATTGTACTGTGTTCTTTTAACTCACACACAAACAGGAGAGGTCCCAGTTTTGTTGCCAATCTACGTGGCATTGCTCCATTGCTAATTGTCATTGCTGAAATAGAAATAATAGGGCTGTCAGTGTTCCCCGCCGCTCGTTCCTACCTGCGTCTCGGCAGTCATGACAACATCCGGGACATCACTTCCGGTTCCTGTGTCCCGGCCATTGTCAGGGAAGCAGCTGGGACGCTGTTCTACTCTGCGCCGTGTCCCGGCAATGCTGGACAGCCGGGTACATGCGCTCTAAGTCTGAACACCAGTGGGCTAATTATTTAATTAATTAAACTACTCCTGGGGCTCACATAGTCTCTCTCTCCTCTCCTTTCTTATTGGTCCCTTTGAGTATTTAAGGCAGGGAGGGCTTAGCCTCCCTGCCGGTTATAGCGTGGATTTTGTCTGTTGCTGACCTGCTCCTGTTCTGTTACCAGTACTACTGTGGATACTCTGTCTCTCTGTCATTGGACCTCCCGCTGTGACCCCTAGTCTGTTTCTAGATTCTTCTTACGTTCTGGTGACTCTGAAATTTTAGCTTCTTTTTCGGACATCCCTGCTCGCTGCCTGCCCTGACTATTTGGCCTGTCTTCGACTACTCTGTTTGCTTCTGACCCCTGATCTCAGCTTACGTCTAACCACCCGTTATCATCTGAATTCCCTCCTCCAGCCTTGCCGCTGAGATTTTTGTTAATAAACTTACACTACAATAAAGTTAAGACCTGGGGGCATCTGAGTACCTGGGAGCGCATCAAGCTCTATGGGAAAGGCGGCTGCTATAGGCGAAGACCTATACCGCTAGTTCTGCAAGTTTATTTTGAGACCTGTCAGCATAACAACAAGAACTGAAGCTCCCATCATCTCATCCTCTCCTATTCTCATCTGTGCAACTGTGCTTGTATTTTAAAAAGTATATAAATGGAATGTTTTGATATTGTTTTAACCTGTGCTGGCTTAGTGATAATTGGTGCTTAATTTATGACAGGGTTCTGGTGCTATCTAGCCTAATAAGACAAATAGCTGTGGTTGTTTTTTTTCTCTCTGATGAGCTGACCATTAGCACAGATGTCGTGTATCTTGAAATCAGCCGCACTATATCTCAGCATTTAGTTTGGGGGAGATGTATGTGGGGGCAGACGTGTGTTTTCTTCTCACAAAGTGTTTAGAAAATACAGTTAAACAAGATAGTTGAACAAACATTGAACAACAATTGAAGACATCTAGAAATAATCTGCTGCAGGCTAACTCTGCACAACTTCTCTGATTGCACAGGACATTGCAACTAAGCTATTCCCTCATTTTTTTGCTATTTTACTCTTAAATCCCAATGTTTCCTAAGTTGTTTTTCTTCGCCTTTCATGACTTTATCATCCTTCACCCGTCCTGCAACACATCCTTCACCCGTTCTCTGTCCACATTGCCCCTTCATTACTTCACTCACCTCTAGTTAACACTCATAAACGTTTTTCCTATTTAAATTCAATAGTTGCAACAGCCTCAAGCTGTCGCGAGAAACTAAAAGGACACATCTTACAATCACCAGTACGCTCATGTGATAAGAGTTTGTGGGGCTGCTTTTCAGTTCTGTTTGGAGTGTATAATCCATTCAAGTCCTAATTGGAATCAGTGTACCCTCTGGAGTTCCAGCCTTCATGCATTTAGGAACATTTTGCCTCGGACATCAGTTCCAGGTATAGCGAACTCTATGCTTAAAACAATAAGGAGCACTGATGACCCTTTATTGCTGTATGGTTTTTTTATGCATTACCTTAACATCTATCCATTGGAAGGCATTTGATAGGAACTTTATATATTACAAGTTAACCCGTGCATGATACTCATGCATTCTAGTCAAATCAAGCTACTTAAGGTGTTAAAAAGGTTCTTGTCATGCATTTGGGCCTAGCCCAGGCCTCCTCAGGGGAAGAACATTACTTCCCAACGCAAGCACCCTTTTTTAACGTGGTTTTGTCCACATGTCACCACCTTATCATTTTTCTCCAGCACCTCATCCTTCATCTTCATCGCCACATCCTTCATCAAGCTACTTAAGGTGTTAAAAACTCCCCACTGTCACCCCCGGCAACCACCAACCACTCCCAACTGTCACTTCTCCTTCAAGAAATATATAGGTCAGTGTATAACTCTGCTCAGCAGGTGGCGCTGCAGCTTGTTTTGTTTTTTTCACACACGCCACTAGGCATTTATATAGTAGATATTATATATCAGGTGAATTGCACAAATATATTGTTTCTATATGGACTGATATTTCTTAAGATTTACTTATTACATATGACTTTATATTTGTTCATGTAAACATTGAACTTATTAAGTGGATGATTGAAATCCATATTCTGTCACATGGAGGACATTTTATCAAAATTTTTTATACCAGCGCTCTCCTGAGTTGTTGTTTTGATCTTTCTAGAGGAAACAGGGACAGTGAAAGATCTTCTCTCTCGTTTCAATAACATCTATGGAGAGTTCTTTAACTTGATTTTCAAGAATCATCCGCTACAGGTGTATAGTTGATTGGACATATATCTTCACATATGAGAGAAAGAAAAAAGAAACAAAGTATCTACCCATAGATTTCAAGTTGTAATACAAATTTAATAATGCCTCATATCTCAAATAGGTATATGGTAAACATACATAAAATACATAGAAATCACAGGTCTTCACACCGTAAATATAATAATCGTACCAGATTGATGAAAATAAAAAGCTTCCAATCTGTAGTCAGCCCCTCATCGGAGCATAGGTAATCACGATTACACTGAATACACAGAAGGAAATCTAATATCCTTCCTTTCCGCACTCCAACGCGTTTCAACTCGGAACATTGAGAAAGACTTGTTCCGATTTGAAACGCGTTGGTGTGTGGAAAGGAAGGATATTGGATTTCACTCATGAGCTCACATACTATCTATATAATTTATATTAACTAACCTTAAGCAATTACCTGTACATTTTATGGTTTCCTGGCTCTGCTTATCTTTCGGTTCAGCGTAAATTTACTTTTTACATGTTTAAATCTCCTTTTCAAATATATGTTGTGTCTGGTGAAAGACAGATATGAAATGAAAAGTTAAAAGATATAAATTTATGTAATTGAGTAATCACAAGGCCGATTATTTTTTTTTTTTATAAATATGCTGACAACTGGTGATAGAATTGATTGATGTAAGATATGGAAACATTGGAATCTACTGAACAGTTTGAGGATATCATCATCATACTTATTCATAAATGTTATTATTTATTACCATTTTTTTATATAGTGCCAACATACTGTTACCATACAGGTAATTGTTTTAATAAATAAAATAATGTAGTGTGTAGAAGTGTAAGGGAAACTGTTTAAAATGAATTAGTATAGATAATCGTATGTATGCATATATATATATATATATATATATATATATATATATATGTTGTATGTTGTTTTATGCCAATCGATTTTACATCAGATTGATGGTCCGATCGCTCGGTCCATGGACTGCATACACACTAGCCTTGTTTTAGACGTTAAAGGGAAGAGCGGCCATCCTGTAAGCGACTTTTTACAGCCATGTTGTTGTGCGCAATGATTTTAATTTCGTACACACTGAAGCATCATTTGCGGGGCATGTAACGATATACCAAATACATTAGCATAAAGGGAGTTTTCACTATAGTTAACACCCAAAGCCGCATAAATAGAGAAGGCAACACTGTCTCTTCATTCATTCATATAAAAGAAGTTTATTACCATACATAAAATGTAGAAAAAAACATTTAACTTGTAAAGTGCAATGCAATGATTATTCCCTAATAATAAAATCCCTTTGTATGTAATGGAATGCTCCATTCTCTGCAGGCATCATCGCTGATTGGTCCACAGCAGAAATGAATGCACATGTACTTTTTTTACTGCAATAAAACTGTTGCATGAACACTGTGTGGTTTATTCTGGGTATTTTACCAATATTAGTTAATAAAGGTTAATATGACTTTATAAGGTTAATAGTCTATAAAAGTAAAAGTTTATAACGGGTAAATATGAATAGGTTCCCAACATAGACGCAAAGGGTAATAACACACGTGATTTATACAAGTGTAATGGTCTGCAGCCAGACAGGTGCAATACACATCTATACAAAACAAAAGCCTGTGATGTGCGGATTCTGCATCACGTGGGTCTGGTGCAGGCATCACAAATTTACATACACACGCCCCCAGGTCGAGGAAGTATCGGAGGATTGTCGTGGATCAGACGGAGGTTTATACACACTACACAACGGAAAGGAGATTGGAGCAAAAATATTGAACGGTGCGACCAGCCAAATGAGGCGACAATCGTCCATTTGGGTAGACTTTCAACCATAGTGTCACTACACACACTGATCCGACTTTCCAACGAGTGGTCATAAGTCGGCTGGTTGAGCCGATCATTGGACAAAAACCCTGTAGTGCGTACCTAGCTTTAGTTTTGGATGATAAAATCTGATTTCCAGGAAACAAATTAATGTTTGAAACAAGGAGAAGCAAATTGTCCTTGCATATAGGAGCAGCTATTGAAGATCACTCCATAAAATGCAACTTACATTCAGTTAGAGGCTTTGAACAGCTATGTAAATAGAACAGTGTTTTGTCTATTGTACTCAGATGTCTCAAGCATGATGCAGTCACACAGTCAATTTAGTGCTGAAAAGGCATCATACACTTTACGACATTCATTTGTCCTTATTAGCTGGAGATAAAATTGCTTCAAGAACAATTTGGAGGAATATGTAGGCCATATGATATTGAACTGATATAATCATCTCATGTTTATTCCTCTTTGTCACATCGGGTCAAATTATTGTAAGGACAGCTGGAAAATCATTAATGAAACTTAGTTACATCAAAGACACCTTTTTATGATGCCCCTCTTCCTTCCCTTGTGCAGGGTTGGTTTGCGACACTCTGGACCACATGGGAGGGAAAATCAAACCCCATGTTTGGAGTGGGGGTAAAGTTTGAATATAAATATGAGAGGCCAGGACATTGTTAGAGAGAAAAGGGCAGGAGGGGATGAGAATCAGTTGGAGTTAACACAAGAAAGAAGGATCCTATTAAGACACCAACAGGTAGCTATATTTCTATTTTCTTACAAGGATACAACATGCATATTAATTATTAAGTGTTTGTCATATAGTCTTGTGTTTTGTGTTTTGTTATGTAGAAAATGTATTACCATTGTGCTTCCTGTCTTGTGACTTGTATAACCATAAATAAATATTAGTAAACTAGAGCTGAGTTTTCATGTCGAATTATTATTATTTTTGGAATCATTAAAAAAAAATAAAAAAAAATAAAATATATATATATATATATATATATATATATATATATATCAAAATTGCATGCAATGTAATGTTGAATACTTTCGTGTCAAAAATGACAAAATTATTATAGGAGTGAGACCTTTATTGGCTAACCAAAAGACATTTTTATATATGCTACTTTTCAGAGCACAGAGGCCCCTTCATCAGGCAAGTTTACAAATGATTGACTGAGAAAAGGGCACAACATTTAAGAGCTGTTGCATCAAGCAATTTGCACAGGGGGGGATACATCATAAAGATAAGCTAAAGTAATAAAACTGAGGTTTTCGTTATGGATGGAGGAGTGAAAGTCCTAGGAGTTCAGAGATCTGGAGTCACTCTGCTGTGGAGTGTGAAGTGTGTCCATGTAGTGGGTCAAAAATCCAGGTGTTAGGTTAGGTTAGGAGTCCTTGAGTCAATGTCTGGAATGTTCTTATCAGCTTGAATTCCCAGATGATTTTCCATAAAAACTTCAACAAGTTTCACCAAACCATCAGACTCACTCTTAACTACTCTCAGATATGTTTCCTGGACATGACCCTATACAGTAAAAACAATACTATACAAACATCAGTCTATCATAAACCTACAGGCTGCCCAGCATATCTGAGATTGAACAGCATTCACCCAGGACACATAAAGAAGTCCATCATTTACAGCCAAGCTCTGAGATACTTTCGGATTTGTTCAGACAGTGAAGACAGAAAACAACACCTGCTATCACTGAGGAATACATTCCTACAACAAGTTACAGATGAACAAATCCACAGATGAACAGATCCACAGAGCCACAAGAATCCCAAGGAGTAGTCTCCTGGATTACAAACAGAAGAAGGACAACATTCAGGGTGCCCCTAGTGGACACTTACAATCCCCACATGAACATCTTGGGGAAAATTGCTGCTGATCTTCAGCCCATATTTCAGAAAGACAATAGACTGAAGGAAATATTCCCAGATTTACCTCTCCTTTCATACATACAACCTCCGAACTTAATAAATCTCCTCGTTAGAAGTGCTCTCTCATAACTATCAGAGTTATGAGAGCACCTTCCCTTGAAGAAACAAAAAATGCAAAACCTGCACCCATGTCTTACCAACAACACAGTCCGCTTATCTTTGTGATGTATCCCCCCCCCCCCCGAACAAATTGCTTGATGTAACATCTCTTAAATATTGTGCCCTTTTCTTAGTCATTCATTTATAAATCAGCCTGATGAAGGGGCCTCTGTGCTCTGAAAGCTAGCAAATATAGAAAAAAAATTTGGAAGTGAAACTTCTTTGGTGGCACCTAGTAAATATCTTTCCTAGAGCGAAAATGTGTGAGGGAACTTGCACTTCATCCACATTCTGATTCCTCAGAGCCCCCTGAACTGTTCCGTTGTATCCAGTCTCCTCCAGGCAGGTGATTGTGTTTAGAATTGTATTCTTCTTATTAATTTAGTAACAAGAATATGATGTGACTGTCTGAGTGTAGTTGTTTAAACTCCTATTAAATTTTGTAATTGGGATGCCCATATATTATTTCAGTCCTTGCTGGTCACAAAATGCTCAGGACTGTGCATGAGCGTAAATCCGCTCAGTCTATGCAGGATTGTGTTGATTGTATTGGGGTCTTGGCTTTAAACATTGAAGATGGCAGGATGACACTTAAAATGTGTATGATTGGCACACACAGACTTTTGTTTTTCAGTAGCCAATCCACCTGCCGGTATGTTTTTGGAAGAAACCAGATTACCCAGAGGAAACCCAAGCAAATAGGGGGAAAACCTACAAGCTCCACACTGATGCTGTGAGGCTGCTATATGCTAACTAACAACTGTGCTATTGAATAATAAGAGAAAAAATAAACATTAATTCCATAAATTATACAGGTGGGTCTGTTAGAAACTTAATCTACATCAATGAGATCTTCCGTGAAGCTTTATTTCTCACTATGACCTTCTTACAGACATTTTTATTTAATCGAAAGTAGTAGATTAAAATGAAAAATGTTTATATGTTTATCAATGTCTTAGTAGAAATATTTACCGCTATGGGCACACCCATAAAAGTAGAATAAAACCCCTAGAGCACTGCTATGTAGCAACTATGCCATTGTATCATGTTGTACGTGTGGAGGAGATGAGGAATTGGAGAAGTTTAGGATCTTTGTCTTGGCTAATGTAATACCTTGTCCCACCACTTGTAATTAAAAGACGCCCAAAACATTGGTCAAGAGACCTGCCAGAGTGTGTGTTATCTATCTATATACTTTATGATTTAGCGACAGTGTACTTGCTCACAACATATCTGATCCCACACCCAAAGCCACTTGATATGTCCATGCTACAACCATTCCCAATTTCTTGGTCTCCAAAAACCTGTATCATTGGAGAGTATGCTGTGCATATCTGGACAAACTTAGACTTTATTTTTAGGGGAAACGATTTAGCATAGTCACGCCCCTCATTCATTCGGATTGGCTAGTCTTAGTTGGTCCCACCCCTGGCCCCGTGTGACCCCGCCTCTCCTCTGTTTTGATCGGCGTTTTGGCCACAATTTAAAGGTATACCTGTGCATTTCCCGGTCTCCCACTTCCTTACATTAGTCACACATCAGCCAATTGACTTGTGTGTAGCGCCAAAATGAGTGTGATGCCTGAATATAATGCAACAAAAAAAAAGCGATCAGATCAGTATAAGCCATGCCCATAAATAAAGTGGAAAGATAACCGGTATTGGTTTGTCTGTCATCCTATAACTATATTTGGCCCAATTGGAAAACTCCATCAGACGTGAACACCCAGGTATGTGGATAAATGGGGCAGTGAGTTTGAGGATTGGTACTCGGACAAAGTGGCAAGGGATTCTTGTGCGGGGCCTGCTTAAGTAATGGACAATAATATAGAAAATGTAGAAGCAGTTAAAAAGCTGTGAATAGTGAAAGAAAAATCCTAAACAAAACATTGTCACTGATGATTTAGTATACTGTAGCCTTCCCTCAAAGTACTTTAAGGTCTCTTCAAAGGCAACATAAATCAGTTACATAAGAAGAGTGATCATGCTGTGCAAAGTATGAGAAACATTTTTTTTAATATGTTTACACTTTTGATATCCAAAGGTTTCTAAAAATATATATCTGGTAAAGTGTCTAATGGAAAGCACAAGTTTATCAGAAACAGAACATGTCATTATGTTAGCTTTGGAATAGAGAAATAACTTCTTTTTTTTCTCTTTACAAGTCAATTTAACATCATCCCCTGAATTCATTATGCACCTAATATTACTAGCACTAGAAATAAGTTTGTCTAGGCACAAAATAATAACTGATGTACAATTATTAGAAAAAAATAGAGCCTAAAGTGTAATGATAGTACATGGATGCAAAACTACACATACATGTAAAAAAGTCTCATCATCTCAATGAGTATTGTCTTAACAACAAAATTTTTCTTTTGCTATGCTGGTGACTTGTTAATGCTACTAAAACGTCTATAGGTTCTAAAGAGAGAACTGCAAATATAGTGATAAGCATGTCCAGAAAAGTTGCAAAATAGTAATGACAATGTTGCAAATTGCTATACAATTAACAATAAAGACAATCAAAAGATAAGCAATGAAAACATCATAGTGAAAACAGCATGTTACAGGGGTCATTAGTCACATTCATGATATACTCCAAGTGCTAAGAACATTTAGCCAGCATATGCAACTACTAAGACTGTTGTTGCTGAATTGGGCTACTCAGAGCAAATGCAAAACATAAATATGTTTACACTTAGCTTTTCCATTGCCTTATAAATAAACCTGCTAAAATTACAAAGTGATCATCAATTCATTATTAAAGTCATTTTATCGCTTACCAATAAAACATTGTCCAATGCGATTGTTGTGGTTACAAAGCACAAAGATATTTAATTCCAAAATATAGCAGGATTTACAACAAGCCATTATTACGCATTAAAGATGTTAAATTGAAGCAGGAAAGTATAAAAACACCAAATACATTACATTTTCCTTATAGTGATTCACCCAGGCCCAGGGGATACAGTCATGGTCACATGTAGTCAGGATCAGAGAGGGAGAACAATGGGCCAGCATGCTTATATGTAGCTTCAGTATACAAAAAACACTGATGATGTCACTATGTATACAGATAACATTTAGTAAGGTCTTCATTGGTCCAGGGTTAATGATGTTCCAGTTGCCTGCTGGTCATAGGTCAGTTCATTTGATCCTTTCAAAGGGTGAGGGGCAACTTCCCCCAACTGTTGTCTACGTGTCTTCACTCTGAATAACCAGTTCAAACTGACCCACACACAAAATACTTTGAGTATTAATCTCATATTGCTTATATCTTGCAACCGCTAGATGCGATCGCTACTCTGTCCAAACTGGGTTAATGCTGGTGAAATAAGCTTTAATACCTTTTACAAGACCTGAACCATAAATGCCTTTACTATAGTATTATCTATGCATAAATAAACAATCTAATACATTTTCCTAATAAATAATTGTGGATTGGAATATAAATAAATGTGTATTATTTACAAGTGTAAGTTCGAATGTAAATGTGTGTGTTATGAATCCGTGCGATTGCATCATAACATGTGGCGTATTAATCGCAATCACACGGTAAAACAATATTAATCAATTTGGTATACTTCATCCAATTATTTGACTTACACTTCATACAATGCACACCTTTTTAAATGTAAAGTGTCATTAAATATTACTTTCCCCTTCAACACAAACAGCTTGTTATTGACCTTATAGATGCAGGGAAGGATCAACTAGGCTTACAAATACAGAACAGAGATAAGAATTAATAAGTAATCATGTGCATGCTGACTATTTCTCCTTCACACCCGAAGTGATATCAAAGGCAATTCCGCTGTATAGATTATGTGCCTCCTGTACAAAGCATTTGTTACCTAGGTGACTGTAAGCAAATAATTAAAATGACAATGCAGAAATTAAGTTACATGTGCTCTTCTGCAGCTCCTTATCTGTTGAGAGTGATGTGAAGCATTGGTCGAGTAACTGTAATACTAATTTTTTCTTTTTTATTTAATTGGATGGGACGGGACATTAGTATTCATTTTGTAAAGTTACATTAATTTACAAAGTATTGTATTCACTTGGTAATACTATCGAGATGGATTTATGTAATGGAGGTGTGATCAGATGAGCCTACTTGGCCACCCGATCTGTGGGGGGAGAGGATGACGGGATGTTCTTCTTGCACAGTTTATCTGGATTTCTTTCTCACCGTCAGTAACTGATTGTTACTGACCACTCTTACTGGTGTCACCTTGCCACCAGACACTTGCCAACTGCACAGTAGTTGTAGGAGAATCTCACTGCCACCACTAGCCTCCTTCACGGCACCTCTTTGCTGTGGGTTGACTGGTACCTCATGACTGCTTACTATGGATCAAGACTGCTGGGTAGCCGGCAGAGCATTGCCACAGAAATAATGGGTTCAACACAGGACAGCCGGGGTTTGGATTAAAGTGTAAGCTCTAGGATATAGGCTGCAGCAGGCAATAATCTTCAAGCGGTGATGTTTTTTGCTCAAGGTCCTGACTACCTTTACACTAGTTGGAGGTACTAGTGATCATACAGAAGAACAGATGGTATACTACAGTTAAAATACAAAATACAGCCCTTTATATGAGAAACATGTTGGCAGGGAGTAAACCAGCTTCCTGATCCTATCTGGCACCACAAAGTCTGAGATATTACATCAGATGTTGAGCATCAGGCTGTAATATATCCTCTAAACTTGGATTTTATGCAATTTACATTTAACAAAATTTACATCAATCTGTGATTTCCCAAAATTACTTGCTGTTGAATTGTTCACATAGTTTGTCTATCTTTTTAACAAGACAGGATACACAGGATAAAAATTTAAAAACTCCCTGTTGTGTATTCAGGCTAAAAAGTGTTGATCACACCCAAATGAAAAGCTCTAATTAGCATTGGACTTCCTTTAGAAATGTTACAAAAACATATATCCTCCAACATAGCATATAGCATATTGTGTTAGAAATCAATAGATTTCCAATACAAATATCAGTACGTTTGCAATAATATACAGATATACACTGCACCACTAACTGAAATAAATGTATACAATAAGTTATTTATAGGTGATCCAGCCACAGGATGTTAATATTAATGTGTGCTTTTTTTACTTTGGTGTATAGCTTATTTTTATGCCTTTTTCTGCTTCATTTATTCAACTTTTTTAACATATTTATGTAAATGTTATTACAGTATGCATTTCTAATTCAAGAGTTTCTTTTTTTGCTTTGTTCAGAAATCAAGCATTTGAAACCAACTCTCTTGAAATCCTGTATTTGCCCCTGGATACTGTGGTATATTCAGAAACAAGATTAAATGCACATTTACATCAAGCCTATCTTTATTTTGTCTCTAGGTAATATACTGACATGATTGTGACAATATTCATTCACAAGTGTAATCTTTGATTAGTATACAGTAATTCCCTTGATTAGCATTATATATTTGGACTATCTGAAAATATCTCATTCTACAAATAAACGACCAGAAATATTAATTATGTATTTTAGAAAATGAATAGCAGATCATGAAATCCTTTCTGATTTTCTTTAATACATTAATTAATGGATTTGGCTAAAATGTAACACCATGGATAACAATTTTTAGTTAATATTTTTATTGTTTTATTACAACTTGTTTGTTGTACGGTGATATGATTTAAAATTCAAATCGCTGATACAGGCAAAAAGCATAATTTAAAATCCTTAAACATAATACATTTACATAAATTTACTACATTTATGCAAAAAGCCTTATCTTCATCCTGTTGCCTAACTTTTCCCATCCTCCCACACATTAAATTTCTGCTGTCACATGACAAATGGGCATAGCCATGGTCTTAGAATTGTCATGACAACTACATACAAAATAATGGTTCTTAAAGTCTCTGTTATGGAGATTAGAAAATATCAAAATGTAATTATATAGCAAAAGTGAACTTAATGTACATTTAATAACATAAATCTAAATATTGACAAAATAATTTGTAAAACTGTGCCCTTAACTTTGTGTTGCAATCCATACTATTCTTCTTCATTAATTCAAATTTCTTTTTGGTGGGGACTTCCCTGCTTGGTGGTGTAATCTCTGTATTATTGCACCAGGACATTTGCAGCCAATCATCATCATCAGCTTATTATACTTCTAAACTGGAATAGTTCCTTGCACTTTGTTGCTGATGTCACAGATAGCTTCTCATGGACATAGTGAGCATGCTCCTGTCAATGTATAAAATGTTAACACTTGAATTACTGAATGTTTGATGAAAAAATAATTGGAAGGGGAGGTACCGCAGACAGTACTTTCAAGTGTTAGATGCAATATATATTATAAAATGTATGTACAAGAGAAATTATATAATGAAAGCTTACTGTTCATCTTAGAATCTGTATGCTTCTCTCCACTTTCTGTTATCACTAACATAGGCTGTAAATCAGATATTGAAAAGAAAACATCCTTTTTGTAGAAATGAAGGGTGTATTAATAAAGTAGCTCCGGCTCACTCTCCTGGTTCTTCTTTTGATGTAGTCCTGGTTGCCCTTAAGGGAAGGCGATAAAGCAGCTGAGGTTGCAGGTAGCGCCTGACACAATTGTCCTCTATCTATCGAATATTTGATAGCTGACTAAAATTAGAAGAAAGACTACATATGTTAAATAGTATTGTTTGCTTAGATCATGTACGTTTATTGTGGAGGTTAAAGGTCAGTTTTTATTTATAAATTGGTTGCTGTGAATGAGTATTCACTACAAGTAGACATTATTTATCAATAGCTGTAGTTTTGGCAGACATTCGCCTAGGTGTTGTAAATATTGGAGGATAACAACAGCTACAGGCTAAGTATTTCTTTGTGACTATATTTGAGGGACAGTGGGTGGTGATGTATCTTAAGTTGTCACTGTGTAGTTTCTCTTTATTGTGATAGAATACTTTATTTTGTCTCAGAACTTGACCTGCATAAAATAGAGATCTATTTTGTAGATTTATGTAGTATCGCTACATACATATGGAAACAATCGGGCAATACCATTAAAGGAGGTGCTATATGTTCAAAGCTTGTAAGGTGGACTGTTATATGTAATGTACATGGTAGATTAAGGACTCACCAACAAATTCCATGGTCACAAGTGTATTATCCTAGATGGAAGAAGAGTGATAGCCAGAGCCAAAGCAGATGGAAAAGTGTATTGTCTGAACACTGGAAAGGAACAAGTGAGACTAAGCACACACAGATGAGATAATTGTATTCACATGTGGCACAGATGCCTGGGGCACAGACACCCACAACACTTACAGGAACTGCAAAAGCGGGACATTAAATATGATCTCCTACTATCAGCTTGTCAAGTAATTATGTGGTGCGATTGTTGCATAAAAATAGAAGCCATAAGTGCAACATATGAAAAAAAAAAAGCAGTAGAGTCTGAAGACCACTCTGTTTCATACACAGTGATGAATCTACCCACATCAGGATGCAACGGATACACAGTGACATTTACAGACTACTATACAAGATATATATTCACTTATCTAATGAAGAACCAAGATGAAGTATTGAACAAATTACAGTACTATTTAACAATGGCAAATAACAAGTTGCAGTGAAATCCACTCATGTTTCAAAGTGACAATGGAGGTGAATTACAGGACACAAAATAGATAACCTGTTAAGACAACATGACATAGAGCATCAAAAAATGAAATGATCAGATGAATGTTAACAGACTCCGAACTATGTGAAAAATACTGGGGTGCAGCAGCATTGACAGCTATTTATTTACAAAAATAGATTATGCTGCAGAATGGAGGAGAAAGCTCCAGTTATGCTTTGGAGTTTTTGGATACAAAGAGTGTTTTATATCCTGAAGACAAATACATCAAGTTACATATTTGAACAGTGGAAAACATTCCTGTTGTATACAGTGAGAGTTCCAAAGAATATAGGATTATAGACCAAAGAACAGATAAGGTGACTATCACCCACAGCATGACCTTTGTTGAAGAAAAAAATGTTGCAATGTCCTCATTAGACTTGAGTACAGAGGAGAAATCCTACACTAAACAGACCACCAATACATCTTGTGAACATGTGATTGAGTTCAGAAAAAATCTGTCACCATGGATGAGAGGAAACAGTCAAAACGAAGAACAAAGTAATGAGTTCAACAAGGGAAAACAAGGGTAAAAAAGGGACATAAAGATGTACAAAAGCGGCTGAAGAGGAAATAAAGTCCACACACACAATCAAACCTAGATACTCATTAAACTGCCAGCAGGGAGAAAACCCATTGTCTGGAAATGGAAGTTCAAAGTTTAGTGTAACACAGATGGCAAAATTGAATGGTACAAAGCCTCTACCTGTTGAAAGACTTCACAAGCTATTAAGAAAAATTAGTTTAGTGGACTAATTCTCAGATGTTGACAAGGACTGTTGGAGCATAACAACAGTTACAGGCTAAGGATTACTTGTGGGACAATACTGTAGGACAGTAGCTACTGATGTGTCTTAAGTTGTCACTGGGTAGTATTTCTTTATTGTGACAGTGCACTCTCTTCTATCTATCTTCTAGTCTATTCTCCATGATGTGAGCTTTTATATATACTAGTTACAGTAACATTTCTTCACATGCTTTTCCTGCGTGTTGTGAACATAGAATCATATATACATATATATATATATATATATATATATATATATATATATATATATATATATATATTAAAACAATGTGAAAAGACAACGGCGCTCAGTGCAAAACACCAATGATCACGTGTTTAAAACCTGTGATCAAAATATTTAAAATCACATACATTAGGCTGCTTCCCTTTGATACATCAGCTTGCAGATGTACAATCTAAATACACAAACGAGAAAAAGAAGCGCCAGAACATAGTGTGATATTGCCAAATTAGAGCAGTGATCAGATTAATTATCAAATTAGCCTCGTACCAGATAAATAATATAATTTTGCTTATCTGAGACAATATCCCTCTGCGAACTCCAGATCCTTCTTATGCAGATTAGGGTATTCCAAACTAGAACTCAGATAGAAAATAGCAAACAATAGAGTAGTGCGTTTTTAACAAAAGTGAAACATCATTTAATTCATAAAATTGTATCCATGGACAACAAATCAATGCCCGTACATTAAATAAAATCAATTTAAGCTTATCTGTGCACTAAGATCATCCACTGTCCAGTTAAGATCTCGCCAAACACCGGTAATCCTGGCTCCTTGACATCAATATACCGACAGGGGATATGATTCCTCAGCCCTCTCAAGCAAGTGACAATGCGTCCTCAGCTGGTGAGTCCGAAAAACGAGTGCCCCTCAAAAAGATCCTTGACGCGTTTCGTCTGTTAGACTTTATCAAAAGGATAGTTACAGTAACATTTCTTCACATGCTTTTCCTGCGTGTTGATGCTTGAACATAGAATCATATATACATATATATATATATATATATATATTCACTATCACTATAATTCTGTATTTCCTGCCCCTTTATTGAAAAAAAAATGTGTTGATGTTACCTGTACGTTTCTCTTAATGCTTGTGACTGTTTTGCTGTCTTGTTACATCTTTAAACCAAACTTAAGTTGTTATAAATGTATTAAAGAAATACTTATGTTACTGATGAATAGGACAACGGAGTAGTATGACTTCCTATGTTGATCTTTTTGAACATAATAGAATCACCAGGTTCAGCAAGGGATGCCTAAGGCTTGAGCTAGTTATCTATTATGTTTTTCATGATGATGGGTACTATGAGTTGTATGTTATCTGCTTTGTAAAGCAAGTTATCTTTTCAGGTGTCTGCAGGTTAAACATGTTTATGCCCACTTGGTAATGAAGCTCCAATTTGAGGTTTGCACAGCTCCAGAGAGCCACAATCATAAGTGGTTATGTTGGCTAATTCTATTAATTTACTTACATAGTGACAATGAAATGAGTTGTCAGATAAGAGACTTCAGATATAAAAAAAATACCATTGGTCATACCCATGAATTATTGAGCACTTGATAACTATGTCATATTTGTGCATGACAGGTAAGTTGAATGATAATTTCCACCTATTAGTTTGATAGGCACTGTAGACATATCTATGTTCACATGTGTAGCACTTATGCATCAGAAAGTCACATTGTTTACTTTAATCTTATGGGGGGAATTCAATTCCCCCCAGATTAGCGCTGCGATAACTCTATTACCGTTATTATGGTAGAATCAACTCGGCTTTCTGCTCGCGGCTCAGGGAGCTGTGACCAAAAAGCCAGCAATGAAACGGTATTTAAACGCACTATTACCGTAATAATGGTAATAGTGCGCAGACTGCATTACTTTTTGCAGTAACGCGGCCAATTGAATTCCCCCTTAAGTGTCTCCTTTAGCGACTTTAAGTATAACTTTAGAGAAACTAGTAGTACTACTACAACTTGCCTTATCCTGAAGCCCAGTAGGAAGGCTTGTCCAATCAACTTGGATCAGACACATTAACTCAGCTCTTATTTTGAAAATTGAGAACATGGTAATCTATGAGTATCCAATAAAAGGGAATGTTCTCCATGGCACTACTTATTAGAAGACGGGGATTTTAGCTATTTTTTTTAGGGAGAGATTGGTGTTCTATTTAAGAGATAATGTGATAAATATAGATCCGTCGACAAGATTGATAAAATCCTACCTTCTGCAAGAGTAAATAACAATTTAAACAGTGAATTTTATCAACAAATCTCCCATGTATGTGAATTATTATTATTATTATTATCATTTATTTGTTAGGCGCCACAAGATTTCCGCAGCGCCGTACACAAAGCAAACAGTAGACTATACAGGGTATAACAGTACAGAACAAAAAAACAAAAATACCAATGCTTCAGAAACTCCAGTTAGGTCAATGCAGTAGAGGCGGAGTAGAAGAACAGGTGTGGAGACAAGAGGGAAGAAGGCCCTGCTCATTCGAGCTTACATCCTAAGGGTGGGTGAACGAAACAGACACAATTGGAGGAAGTTGAAGTGAGGGGAGAGGGACCGGGAGGAGAGAGGGTAGAACGTTTGGAGGAGATGCGGGTTAGGTAGAAGGTTGGTAGGCTTTAAGGAACAGGTGAGTTTTGAGTGCTCGTTTGAAGGAGCACAGATTAGGAGAGAGACGGATGGAGCGAGGGAGGTCGAATTAATGTATAAACATAGAAAACATAGAAACATAGCAAACAATAGGTAATTTCCCTTGCTATATTTTAATACATACACCATATTATCATGTTGAAATGTCTTAAACACTTCAGTCTACACTATGTATTCATTTAAAATGTCAACATTGATATATTTTTAAATTCAATATCTTTAGCAATTCATGCTGAACTTGAACTTAAAGGTCAAACATGCTGAATAGTTTAGACTTGAGCACAACTGAACTTTATGTCCGTAACCGTAGATCAACCCAGGTGAAGTGGACCCAATACACAGTACAGTACACATATTTTAAACAACATCATTGCATGATTACAAGTAATTCTAAAATGTGCTTTATTACAATGCATAGATGAATAGATATCACCTGTCCAGCAGTAAGTGGTACCTGTACTCTAAAACATGCTGGCAACAAGGTGTCTGTAGAATAATACAAACACTGTTAAATCAAAGTATGTTTTACCCTCCTCTCTGCATCTTTCATTACCTTTGCGTAGAAATATAGAATTTTTCTCTTAGTTCCTTATATTTACCTTGTAATTTACAAATGTGCAGAAGTATGCCCTGCAGATATGTTTTTTTCCTATTTCTGTGCAAATGTGCACATTTTTGGGGAAAGTATATCATCATCATCATCTATTTATATAGAGCAACTAATTCTGCAGCGCGGTACAGAGAACTCACTCACATCAGTCCCTGCCCCATTGGAGCTTACAGTCTAAATTCCCTAACACACAAAGACAGAAACCGCAAGAGAGACTAAGGTTAATTTTGATAGCAGCCAATTAACCTACTAGTATGTTTTTTGGGTCGAGGGAGGAAACCGGAGCCCCTGGAGGAAACCCACATGGGGAGAGCATACAAACTCCACACAGATAAGGCCATGGTCGGGAATTGAACTCATGACCCCAGTGCTGTGGGGCAGAAGTGCAAACCACTAAGTCACCGTGCTGCCCAAAGTATATGGATCTGTGTATCAAGATGATGCCACCTTCCAATTAGAAGTTTCCACCTTCTGATGGGAGGATGCTCAATGAGATTCAAGGGGTGGAGAGGGTGACTTTTTCCCTGCTTAGTGGGTACCACAGAACCTCTTTCCCCACCAAGAAATTGACTGTTTTTTTTTTATTGGCGTTCATGAGATGCTGATAATCAGTAATCATCCTATACTTTCAATGGGACGCTTTTGGAACCAATCAAGTGCTATGATGCATGCTAGCGCATCTATATGCTCACTAATATCCATGTTATAAAGATATACACACAAAAGTGAAACATATAATAAAACTCAATAAGTTTATTTCAATTGGATGTGAAGGGAGATTAGAATTGATTGTATAGAATTGTATTAATTTACAATGTATTATATTAATTTTGTAAGCTGGTAAAAATGGATTTTTGTAATTGGGGTTAATATTAATGTGGGTTTTTTACATGAGTATACAGTTTATTTCATGCCTCTTTATTTCTTCTTTTGTATTCAACATACGTTGTTACATTGTATGTTTCTAGTTACTGTCTTTTATTTTTTTTGCTTTGTACACAAATAAAGCATTTGTAAACCCCACTCTAGAATCCTCCGTTTGTCCCTGGATACTGTGGTATTTTCAGAACTAACATAAAATGCACATTTACATAAAGCCTCTCTTTATTTTGTCTCTAGATACTTAACTGACATGATCATCATGATATTCAATTACAAGAGTTTTCTTTGATTAGTATACAGTAATTCCCTGGATTAGCGTTATATATTTGGCATATCCGAAAATATCTCATTCTCCAAACAAACCACAAGAAATTTAGACCTAATTATGTATTTTAGAAAATGAATAACAGTTAATCAAATAGTTTCTGATTTTCTTTAATATATTAATTAGTGGATATAGCTAATGTGTAATACTATGGATAAAAATTGTTATTTCATATTTTTACTATTTTATTACAATTTTGTTTGTTGTACAGTGGTTTGATTTAAAATTCAAATAATTGATATAGACAAAAGAATAAATTAAAATCTTTAAATATACCATCTAAATGACTTTATTATATTTATGCTAAAAGCATTATCTACTACTTCATCCAGACTTCTCCCATTCTCCCACACATCAAATCAAATTGCATCAATTACATAAAAATGGTTCTTAATGTGCCTGTTATACAGATTTGAAAATAACAAATTTTAATTGCATACTGTGAATGAAATTGAACTTAATGTACATTTATATCCTAAATACCAATATTGAGAAAATTATTGGCCAAACTGTGCCACTAGCTTTCCAATCAACTGAGATCTGACACATTTTCTCAGCTCTTATTCTGAATACTGAGAAGATGATCCAGAAGGTATCCGATAAAAGGAAAAGGTCTCCAAGGCGCTACTTATCAGCTACTAGGGAATTGTAGCAACATTTTTTTGGGAGAGAGTGGAGTTTTATTTAATTTATAAACTCCTACCTCCTTCAAGGTTATAAAATAAACTAAACAGGGCAACACATTTTTAATGTATGTGAATGAAATTAACAATATTAGGCTACATAGAAAACAATATGCAAATTCCTTTGCTAAAGGTCCAAATGTCTCAAATACAATTTTCAGTCTAACCTGCGTATTAACTTAAAATGTCATTATTTATATATTTTTAAATCCAATATATTTAGCAATGAATGCTGAATCTGAACATAAAGGTCAGGCTGAATAGTTTAGATTTAAGCACAGCTGAAATTTAAGTCTATAACAGTACTGTACACTTTTTTTTAGAAAACATAATTTATTACATTTAAATCTCAAATATACTTTGTTGCATTGCATAGCTGCATATATATCCCTTGTCCTGTAATAAATGGATCCTGGAGTTTAAAACATGTTCCTCTAGACTAATAAGAGCACTGGTAAATCAGACCACAAAGACTTACCACCTTCCTCTGACATCTATCATTACCTATACGTAGAAACATAGAATTGGGCCATCTAGTCTTTAGTTTCCTTTTATTTACTCTGAAAGGTTCATTCATAAATGTGCAGAAGTGTGCCCTGCAGATATGTCTTGTTGTTGTTGTTTGTGCATATATTTATGGGAAGTATATGGATCTGTGTATGAAGTTGGTGTCATCTGTAGGAGAAAGGGTGCAAAAGTTTGCACATTCTGATGGGGGGATACATAATTTAGATTAAACTGGTGGGGGGTGTATTTAAAGGAAAACATTCCCTGGTTAGAGGGAATAACCCCTTCCACCCCACAATTGGACTGGTTTTTTTATTGGTGTTCATGAGATGCTGGTAATCATTAAGTGTCATATACATTCAATGGGGTGGCTTGTGTACCAACCAGGTATTTTGCTGCATGTAAGGACATTTATATGCTCAGCAATATCCATGTTACAAAAACATAAACATGAATGGGGCACATGTAATTAAGATAGTACCAGGTGGAGGGTTAGCCTTGGGGGCAAATGATATTAAGTGGTCCTTTGTATATTGGCCCAACCATCACTATAAGGAGAGGATTTGGAAGGGTGGCAATGGGGGCGCTTACTCCAAGACTGCTGTCCGTACTGTTATTTAAGGAGTGTCGCTAAATACACTCATCAACCTTACCTTATGTAGTTATGTCGTTATGGTTAGCGGCCAGTCTGAATAAGTATAATAAGAATAATAAGAATTCGTTCAAATTGCAAAATGTCCTTAGTGCTACAGCACTATGGACAAGTAATGCTTGTCTATTGGATGAGAATCATTGATAAACAGTCATAGGCTATTGATTAACCAATCACTTTAGTCTCACTGCCTCTCCTTTGGATAATAGAGGCATTTTCACACTCCCTGCTCCTAACACTTACCCTGCTTTTGTAACAGCGATGTCATTTATTTATCTCAGTCATGTGAGCCTCCAACATTTCAAGAAAAAGCAGGAAACTGCATTGAAAGTTATTGTCTCAAATGACTGTCCTGAATGAATGGCAATACTTTTAAAAAAGGGGGCAATCAACAGGGTCTATTAACTAAATGTGAATCCAAATAATTTAAGGTCAGGGCTGGTTGGGAGAAATATGCCTATACATACAGAAATCATTCTGAATTAGTATTTCTTTATAATTCTATTTAGTGGTGAAAACAGACTGTTTTTGCTGTATGACTCTGAGTAGCACACCCCAAAACAATTAGATTTATTTAATTTAAAATCCAGTTTTTCTAGTGAAAGAAGCAATCTTGTGAGGATCAGTTTTAGTGACATCTTTATGAAGTATTGAAAACAGGGTTTTATTGTGAGCAGCATAGGCCAAAGAACAATTGTATTTATATATTTTAAAATCTTTTCTCTTTTGTAGTCAAAGTAATTTTAAATTTGGTAAGGGGCATTCTCAGTGATCTCTTTATTGTGTTTTTTAGTGTGAAAAAAAGTGTTGTGTTTGAATTTGAGCAGCAGTGTAGCAGGACACCCCAAAAAAACAATATATTTCTAAAATCTAAAGTTTTTTCTCTTTTGTACTCAAAGTAATTTTATCTGGGGCAGTCAGTGGCATATTTATTAAGCGGGCCAAAAACAGGGTGTTGTGCTTGAGTGTGAGCAGCGGTACCCCCAAAAAACAGGGTGTTCTTTTCTTTGATTCTGAGCAGGAGCCCCCTCCCCCCAAAAAATATATAAAATGTGTTTGTTAAGAAGTAAGAACACATTTTCTAAATTAGAAAATTGTCACAGTGTCATAAGAATTGTAAGATAACATTCACTCCTTTGCCTATCTCATTGTGTGTTCCCTTGGAAAGCGTCCCCAAATGCAAACACTATTTGTCAAATTCAATCATTGGGCCACTAACATTACGGTATCAAGGCCAATTGTCCAATATTGCAGCCTGTGTGACCAGCTTTATTGCCTACTGCTTGTGACATCAGCTCTTTGTTTAACAAAACGAAAGATGACTGCTTGATTTATAGTGGCTTAGTAAGTTTTATATTTATAACCAATGTAACAAACTTCTATTGGGAATCATGTGGTTCGAAAATCAACGCCGGTCCCATTAAAAAAACTGCAGAGGAATTTAGTTTGAGCGCCACCTCATGGAACAATAATCCCAAGCAACAGGGTTAAAAGGACAAATTAATTAAAAGTTAGTTTGAAATATACAATGCAAGAAAATATCAACATATTGTAGTAAAAATAGGTTGAGCAAATCAATGGAATTTTTAATTTATTTTGTAGGCAAAAGGCAAACTCTGATAATGAATTATACATTTTGTATTATTTTTTTGTCTTTAGGCGAGTGCAGAAGCAGCAGGAATAGAACTCGCAATGGGGTTTACTCCTTACAAACCATTCAGACAGTAACGCAGATGCTGAGCAGATGTAGTCTCATCTGCCTTGTAAATTCTAATACCATCGCAATAACCTTTTTATGATTATAAGCTTTTCAGATTTTAATTGCCTGCTAGAGATCAATTTTTGCACAGTTGGTGTTTTTTTTTTGTTTAAATAAGTACTTCTGAGTATATTTATATAAAATAGACAAAATAGATCGCATTATCAGTTCCCTGTTTTATATGGATTCATTATGTATGTTTATTTGATATGTTTTTTATTTTATTACTTGTGTGGACTATTGCGATTAGAACCAGCTGAGTTTAGACGTGTATTACTCGTTCACACTTGACTTCTACTCAACACTTCTATCCCATATAGTGATCATAATGCCGTAAACTTGCATTATAATGGCATAATAATATATTAGAACAATAAAAAAATATTTTTGCCTTGTTTTATATCATATTTTTATTCAAGCTGCTTTTAATAGAGTCGTTTTCTAGGTTTGCCCTTGTAAATATCACGTTGAACCCATAGCTTTTTTTTTTTATTGCTTCAAATCAACTTAATCTTTAAATTTTCCAGTCCACTAACTGCACTTGCCAAATGCTCTTGGAATGTATTTAAAGCTGAAGGATCGATTGACCCAGTGTAAATGGGAATTTTAATTCCCATAGGAATCTAATGTTTACTATCTGCAGACACCGAAACAATTTCATCTAACTTTTTATATGCTGAGGACCATGCTTATAACAACTATAAGACAATGAAATGAAAATAATGTAATATAATCCTGCCATAAGCAACAAAAATAAATAATACATTTGTTGTTGACTTATGTTGTGTTCATAACCTAATTATTTTATCACCCATACATGCTTTCTAACAAGGACAGAACAGTCCCTTTTTACAATGTTGCATAAGTCAGTGACAAGAGCAGGCAATGGACATAAAAACGCCTGGGTAAATGAGGTATACCAAATATTTTGAAAGAAAGTGCTTCCATACATGTGTGACTCATGCATTAAGTAAGCAAATAGCATCCCAGAATGGTTATCTATAAAACTGGTAGACTGCCCTGTTGGAATATCCTTATGTCTAGCATTGTGTAGTGATGATATAATTCATTTTATTTTTATTAAGAAACAAGATGGAGTCTGTTATTGATTTTGTGTCTCTCTTTATGAACAGACTCTCAGTTTATACTGGTTTTCACATTGTGACAACCGACACATCCGTCTGTATAGCCGCCAGACCCGCAGACATTGCTATGATAATGTCGGCATTGTGATTGTCGACATTGTGAATGTCGAGTAGCTCACTGTCGATATTTTTAAGCTGTCGCCAGAATGAAAGTGTCGGTATTCAGCCATTTTCATGTCGATAGGATAACTGTCAACAACTGGCGACATCCCTGCAGATTATATATCTTCATTTCTTGCTGCTTGTCACCATAAATCCGGCATTGTAGCTTCTTCAACTTCTCACGTTTAAAGACCAAAACCAGGTTACTTTAAATCTTTTTTTTCCATATCTTAAATGTGACTGGACATGCTGTTCACATATTTGGTTTGTGAGTTTGCAAACTCTGCAGTAAAAGCACATGTTTGGTTTGTAAGCAAATATTTGTTTAGTTGTAATACACAGAGAAATGTTTTTATACATGTCTCCCCTCCCCTTAATATGTAAACTCTTTTGAGCAGGACCCCCTTCCCTTCTGTCTCAATTCCATTTCTTCTTCTCCAACGTCACTGTACTTCCTATGCTTTGAGCTATTGGAGTCTTGGTTTTACTTGTCTTGCTCTATACTGTTGTACCAAGTATGGTCTATTTTTTGTGTAATAATAATGAGACGCAAAAATGCTGCAAAAATAAGGTCCAATAAAAGAGAAAAGGAAATTATGTATCATTAATACAGTGCAATAATATCTCCCAAGCAGCCACTGGATGCAACCCATATGCCATCCCACCATTATATATATATATATATATATATATATATATATATATATGTGTGTATATATATATATATACAGTCTTGTCATAACATCAGGTTAGGGGTTCCGTCTCCTGCGCTTAGATGGCTGCACTTCACACGCTGCAGCCAAATATATCCCACCAGTCCAGGGTCTTGGTTTAACTAGCCTTAGCTGGATTTATTCTCCAGGCATGAAAATAAACAAACATTAATAAAAGTCCTAGCTTGTCACCATTTGCAGTGTCTCTCAGGAAACATCCAACCTCCTCCACATGTCTGAGAGAGTGAGGACACTGCCTAGCAGCTTTTAATTAGCATCTTGTAGGTGCAACACCTGGTTACCAGAAACTTGCTAGCTGGTTGGAAAACCCAAAATGAGCCTTAAAAATTCTCTCTTCATTTATGCCCCAAGGACCTTTCCAACTTTTCCTAAAGCTGAACACGCTCTTTGGGAAGCTCCTTCACACACACAAAACAATCTCCCTGGGGTTTTAAAGCATTTATAGTGTCAGGATGGCAAAATTAGTTCATAAAACAAAGTTGCACACACTTTTCTTGTGACCCTAACACTAAATTAGCAGAGAACAGCTCTCTAGACACCGGCCACTGTCTGGAGTCGGTCACATTGCATAAAAGAAAAATACAGGTTTAAACAGTTTACACTCCTCCCACAGCACTAACTTGATGAAGAGATGACACCCCCACCTTGCCTTTAAAAGGGAGTTCTTTACAGGTGCTCTGTATAATTGCAGACACACCCTGTCAGCTGCCTGCTAGCTGTGGAAAAAGATGTATAAGATAAGATATATTACATTTCTGGCTCTCTGACATTACTTTTTACGATTAGAATTTATACCGTATAAATGTTTTATTGTTTATTAATTAAAGTATGTATTTTTACTATTGATTGGCTTTATTGGCTGAGAGGATGATAGGATAATAAATACATCCCAGATGTGCCATGGAATTATGGAATTTAAAAAGTTCTTAACGTTAATGCATTAATACAGAGCGGTAATCAATGCATGAATAGATAGAAGAATGTAAGCCCATATAAAAATTAGTTTTTATTTATTTTTTTGTTATATTACGGATTGTGCATCATACTGTGTTATGTGGGTGTGATGTCAATTGACCGCAGATCTACATTCATGCCCTGGAAAGCCCATTAAAACAAATGGGAAAAGCGTGTCATAAAAAACTAAATATTTAAATAAATAAAAAGTAGACCTCAGAAAAATTATAACAACCTTCAGTGCTAGATAGTTTGGGCAGATGACATCATGGGGTTCCCCTATCATACAATAATTAGATACAGTACGGTCCTGTATAGTATAGGACCATAGCCTCTATGCCTCCCATAGAGGCTATACAGTAATGAATGGGCTGGAGGGAAAATGGCAAAAAACAGTGTGCCCCCCTGTGACGATTATGTAGTATATCTAATGACTAATTGTTATTTTCTGTTGAATTCATGGATGACAATGTGTATATTTTATGTAACCTCTCAAATTATGCTTTGCTGATTACCCTAGGTGACTTGTGCAATTAACAAAGAGTCTTTTGAAACTAGCCATATAGATAAGGATCTCGGAGGAGTTTGAAGCCCCAAAGTTGTAAGCCATCTAGCCACTCAAGCAGAGCAGAGGTGAGAGATTCTCTGAGGTGCCCAAACATATACCTTTGTGATAGATAATGTACTTTGGAAAGCTCTGTGTCATTTTGGGAATCAAGGTGTAATTCTTAAGGTGGGGGTGAAGAGCCCATAAAAAGGGTTTAAAATCTTCTGCTTTAGACATTGCACTGTGCATTTTCATGAGGGGGTCTATCAAGACTGAAATGTCACATACTTCTCAATTGTGTTCCCTCACACACCAAGTGTTAACTAAGTAAGTAGTGACTCTGGTTTTATTTCCTATTTTATTTTCTGAAACTTGCTTGTGCAATATATTGTATGTCTTGTTATTATTTTTTGTACTTAAGCCTTGGAAACATTTTCCAGATTAAATAAATTTAATCTAGCATGTTCTCCGCGATTCTTTGTGAATGTACGAAGCCCAGGGAGTCATGCTACATGTATATGGGATTTAAGTGTGAAACAATAATAAGTGGTTTCGAAGAAAGTAAGGACACCATAATAAATCCTTTGTGGTGGCAGAAAAGGTGTATTCATTGCTAGGTGACTAAGGTGATGACACTTATGGCCAGCTGTTCAGATTGCGGTATCTAGGAAAGGCTGGGCGTTCGTGACACCCCCCTCCAATAGGGTACCAGTTCCATGCTGAAAGTGTTGTGGCTCTCTCTGGCACACCTAGACTGTGAGTAATGGCAGAACAGGCAAAAGTCAGGACCCTGTAATGGCATCTTTAAAAATCTAATGCTCACAACAAAATGGGATAAGAGTCATGCTTAGCCCTCCCTCCGTTATACTAATTTAATAATAAGTAATTAACATATCCTGATGAATATGAAGAATATACTGTGACAGAATTACTGGGAAAGTGGCAATTGGCAGGTATATGTGTCCCAAGCTGTCTGTCTTATATGCTTTTAAACCCCAGACAAACTACTTTGTGTCGGAAGGAGCTTCCATAAGAGTGTGTTCAGATTAAGGAAATAGCTGGTAATGGTCCCTGGGGTGTAAATGTAGAGAGAAGGGTGGTCTCCATTTACAAAGCCCAGACCAAATCTTTTGTTCTGCCAGCCTGACAGCAGGCTGGTTGGCGGTTGCACCTGTGAGGTATATTTGAAAGGGAGGTCAGATCAGTCTCACTCTCTCAGACCTGCAGAGGAGGTTGGATGTCTCCTGAGAGACACTGCAAATGATGACTTGTAAGTCCTGTATTTTTGTATGTGTGTGGGACACAAGGTCCCAGAGGGTGTTACTGTGTTTAGTTAGTGCTGGACAGGCAAGGTCTGTCTGAGGCCAATTGTACCAAAATCTTCGACTTGTCTGACTTCTCTGCTGTTGTACGCTACCTTCTACCCCAGGATATGGTAACTGTTCTCCTAACCCGTTTACAATATGGTGGAGAATTGAGAGCAGCAGCAGTAGCTTTGAGAAACCTGCAGGAAGCAGGTCTGCATGTGCATGAAAAATTTAAAGTGACAGACACAGTGAAGAAACCTAAAGAAATTTGGCGCTGACAAAAAAAAATATTTTACCTTTAAAACCTTAACACAGATTGTTCTAAAAACCAATTATACACTTAGAAAGGGTCAGAGTTGCTGCTTTAATGTAGAAGTTGTTGTGTATCAACTTCAATTGGCAACATAAAACAAAACAGATTGTGCAAAAAAGTGCAAGTTGTAACCTTTGTAAAAGAAAAATATCACCGTAGAAATAATTAAAAATAACTCTTTTAATTACATACAAACATACAATCAATATATGTACATTCAAACATTAAAAAGCTAAAAGAAAAGACTCCTAATAACTCTTAATCCGGGTCAATAGAAGTCTTGAATACCCCTATATTGCACTTATAGGGAAAAGAGAAAAAGATGTCTCATAAACAATGATTTATATTGTGATCTGGGGTTTTCAGGTGAGATCACAGGGTCAATCCACAGTAAAGACACAATTATGTCTGATAGAATCCACACAAATTGCTATAAAATACACCACACTCCTTTATGAATTGAGATTGCCTTATTATGTCCCGAATCTTCAAATAACACAGCTGTCTTTAGAGCAACAAAGAGATAGAAAACACCTTTAATATAACTGACTCATGAAGTCCTGCTGCCTTCTCTTACCCCGACTGCTGGAACTGTATACCGAGTCACTCTTCTGCAAACATTTTATGCTCCGCTGTAAAGATCTTACCCCACTCGGGGATTTGGAAAAGGGATTTCTCAATAATGGAGTCCAATCAAAATAAAAAGTCTCTTGTTCTAACAATTTGCCTGATCAGCGCATTCATATGTGGGTCCTGTGCTCACACTGCATATGAGACAGACTGATGCTTTTCTCCACTATTGGAGAGTGGTTTCCTCAGAGAGGTTTCCTCATCATCTCTGAGGAAACCACTCACTAACTCACTACTCACTCACTCACTAACCACGCCACTATTGAGAAATCCTTTTTCAAATCCAAGAATTGGGTAAGATCTCAAACACTTCTCATCGCCTGGCAAAATTCAAGGAGAAAGGCTCTCGAGATATGGAGGTGGTGAAGGGCTACTGTCGGCGTCATTCCCACACTCTTCCTGCTTTGCAGGGATGGGCGCATTCTTCCCCAGCCGTTACCAGAAACTTCTGCGCATGAGGTTACTAGGCAAAGGGACACAATTCCTCTGTTCTCTGCGGCGGTCAGTGACGTCATTGACCTCCAGGTTTCTAATTGGTAGCTCTATATAAGGAGAACTCTGGCACCATTAGTCTGCAAAAGTATTAGGTCCACCCTAACTGCAGAACTTCTACCAGTTCCAGTTTCTGATATCTGCCACACCCCTTCTGTTACAGTTGACTTGACTTCCTTGTTGTGACCTTGGCTTGATTCCTGACTTCTCTGTTTGGATCCTGATTTTGTCTATGCTTCCTGACTGGCTCTGATAGACACTCTTTGCGTTCTGATTCAGCATTGACTGCCAATCCTCCCTGACTTAGGATTGTCTGACCACACTTCTTTCACCTGTTTCTCCAGTGACTGACTCAGAGGGCTGCAACCTCCAATTCCCAAGCAGTGAAGCCCATACCTCCTTGCGGGGGTCCCTGGTGAAGACCAGGGGCATGTTAGACTCCATGCCCCTTTGTTTAGTAGCGTGATGTCCGTTTCTACCTTAAACGTTGTCCGATGCAATTAATGCGGTTCCAATGCACAAAAACATTTAATAGCAAAATATTTCAAAGTATAACAAAATACACAAAAGCATAACCGATACATTACGCTTGCGCACTGGATCCAGTAACAGTCATTCAATCCTGAGTCTGTGGTCAAAGAGAGACAATTACTAGGTCCAGTTGCTGTTTATATACAGTTTGGTTTGAAAAAATAGTGATGATGTCACAAGGGACACAAGGATAAGACTAAGAAAGTTCTTCATTGGTTCAGGGTTTAAGAAAGTCCAGTACAATGCAGGCCATAGGTCAGTTCAAAGGATTGTTCTCCAAAAGTGGAGGTGACTCACTCCAACTGTTGTGTACATCTCCTGCCTCAGGCAACCACTGAAAATCTGGTTTAAACTAACCCATTAGCAGAGTATTTATGAGAAATAATCTTATACTAATCATAACTAGCGATCACTATGTACGATCTCTGATGATACCAGATTCCTGCTGGTAAAATGTGGATTAAGGACTAAACACAATACATTTCTTAGGACCTGAACAATAAATATCTTTATTGTAGGCTTATCATTGTTTAAATAATCTCTAAGTCTTAATAATAAAAGAATGTGAGTTGGAACTTTATTAAAAGTGAACTATTTACAAATGTAGATGTTAGTGTAAGCGTGTTTGCTGTGTTTGCCTATGTAATTGTGTATTTAACATTCGTACATCAATGCGTACGAATCGCAATCGCACAAGATTCTGTAACAACTGATAACTATTAATTAAAAATAAGTTCCAACGAACTAATATCCAATTATTCGACTTCGACAGTAGCGCTAACCACTGGTAAACAGGCGCCATCCACTAGTTCCTCTTGGTTTCGTGACAGTGGTGTTTCTGAGAAAGGGCCAGATACCCATTTATTTGCATTTGATGCAGTTAAAGCACTGTGAGAAGCGACCAGGGTGCAGCAGGTATCCACCAGGGTGTAGCAGTTAGCGTTTGAAGATTGTCCTAGAGGCAACAGCACCAAGACCATGAAGCCCTCAGTAAAATGGTGAGCTCTGTTTATGAAGGAGCTCTCAATGTCTCTTTCAGTGAGGAAGTAAAGTTTCAGAAGCAAGTCATAGAAGTTTCAGATTTGAATAGAGTACATGGAGAGAGAAATATATGACCTACAAGATAGTTGAAAACAGAGCATGAAAAAGTTCAGTTAACCACAAGAATATGGCCCAACATAAAGTGAAACTGGATCATGACCTATAGATAGTTCAAGCTAAGATACAGAAACTTGAAGCAAATATATTGCCATTGAAAGAATCTAACTCTGAACTCAGGGAGAAAAGTGGGATGCTGCAGGCGGAAAAGAAGTTGTTTAAGGAATATGTAAGATGTTGGAGGGCCATCTACACAGTAGCTCACTCAAGAGATCAGAAAGCTAAAAACTTACATAACAAGGGCAAAAGCAGCCCAGAATACAAGCCAAAGTCAATGTCAGAGAGCAAAAGAAGAAGCAGTAAAACTGAAAGAATAAAAAGAAAAATCTCCTGAAACAACTAAAATTATTGGAAGGCAATACAAGACTCAGTATGAAGAGTTAAAAATTCTGTATGATAAGCCAATAATTTACCAGAGGTCCAAGTCAGAAGAAACTAGAAGTTAGTAATGTTCTCCAAAAGGTAGTGCAGACCATGAATATTACCAACCTGCCTCACAGCAGTTGAAGGGGCCGAAAAGTAAATTGCATGAGGATGCTGAGTTCCTGTCCTTGTCTATTGCTCAGCTGAAAGTGGTGCAGATCAAGTATGTGACAGCAGAGGAAAGAGTACACCCCCAGAGTCCCTAGGTCTGCAGTGGATTCTGGTAAGACTGTTTCAGGGGAAAAGGGTGCTGATTGGTGGAATGTACTGAAATGTACGGAGACTGTAGGCTCAGAACTTGGAGATTGGCCAGTTATGCCAAGAAGGTAACTGCCTCATATGAGCTATGATAAGTATGTGATCAGATGTTTTAGATATGATGCCTCAGGCCATATTACTGCTAATTGTCCACTTACCTTTGAATCTATGCAATGGGATAATGCTTATGTAAGTTGCAGAGTATCTTTATTTGCCAAGTTAGCCTGTGCTGCAGACTGCCAAATTGAGCCAGACAAATGTGTAACATTAATGTAGAAGGCAAACAAGTCAAGGCTCTGGTAGTATGGTTTCTCTTGTTAAAACCGAGTTAGTGAACTCCTGAAAACATCAAGGAAAAACTGTTGGGGTAACCTGTATAAATGGGAATACTCAATATTATGTTACAGCTGAAGTGACCATAGAAACACTGTGTGGTCACATGGTAGTCACTGTGGGATAAGTTCCTGGTTTGGGGTGTGTTGCGATTTTGGGGACAGATTTTTACCACTCCTGGAAGCTGTGGGAAACCCAGTTGATTGCAAAAGAAAATAGCCCAGACCGGCATGATCATGTTAGTGTTACAGTGGCAGTGGGAATGTTCCACAAATCTGAATGGTTCCCTTTTTCAACCGTGATTGTAGCATAAGAAAATGACAAGGGCAGCAGTGGTGCGCAGAATGATGTACCTCCAGCTGAAGTAGGAAATGTTGTTGAACCTGCTGACTGTATGCCTGATTTTGTAGTGGGAAAGATATTTTTGCCTCAGAACAGTAAAAAGACCCTACTCTGGTAAAGGCTAGATAGATTGTAAAAGTGGTTAATGGGAACCTAATAAAGCCTGATAGTAGGTTGTCATATCCTTACTTGCCAATAAGTCCAGGGATGCTGTATCATATGATCAAACAGGAGAAGATATGCATCTGAAATATAGTCCCAGTTGTAAGTCCCTCAAGAAGTGTTACTTCCTGTAAATGTGTTTAGTATGTGGGTAAATTTTCTCTGTCTACCACAACTTTATCCTTTCGGGATAGGGACTGGTTTGTGCCTCTTGATTTCCAAGTCCATAAAGAGTTTACATAACCAGATAGCTTCTTGAGCTGCATTCATAAATAAAGCTCCAGTTGATGAAAGTAGTTCTGTTATTTGTTTGCTACTGTTCCAACATTCTGTAACATTCCCAAGGTGAAACATAAACCCAGATATTGACTTATTGCCTTCTATGTCACCGGCCAAGCCTGGTTCTACATAACCATTTAACTTTGCTATAGGCATTGCCAATATGCAATTTATTCTTGAAAGTCCCCTTCAGATATCTTATGATATGTTTTACAGCATTCTAGTGGTATTAAAATGACCCTGCAATTTTCATGCACTCATCCTTCTACGGCAGCAATGTCTGGTCTTGGTATTGTAGATATGAACAATATTGATACTTTTCTAGTAACATTGGGCCTCCTTGCTGATAAAAAATCTTAAATTTGAACTTTTGGGAAAAGCTTTGCAGCTGAATATTCTCAGATGACACTGGGGGGTAAATGTATCAAGCTGAGAGTTTTCCGGCGACTTTGAAAAGTGGAGATGTTGCCTATAGCAACCAATCAGATCCTAGCTATCATTTTGTAGAATGTGCTAAATAAATTATAGCTAGAATCTGATTGGTTTTTCAAACCCTCTGGAAAACTCTCAGCTTGATACATTTACCCCTGGGTTTCTTACCATTCTACAGCCCATAAGGTGTAGCTGTTACTGATTTTGATAGTTGGTGATTCTGTAAGTAGGTTGCTGTAACAAATGCTTCTACCCAGAATTTGTTTGGAAGGTTGGCGTCCATGACGATACTATTTGCCATCAACACTTTTTTTTTTCATTTTTCCAACTCTATTTTGCTCTGGAGTATAAGGTTTGGTATCCAATATCCTCCTCCTTAAAATATGCTTGAGCTTCTTTGCCCATAAACTCTCCTCCACTATCAGTTCATAGTATTGCAATCTTGTGCTGGATTTTCTTTTTTACATTATGTTGCTATTTACTACATTTTCTCCACTTTTGAACTCATAAAAGTGACTGTCTATAGATGGGATTTATGAACTAGTCTGAATTGTGTATACTTCCCATTTGAAATAAACAGAAAAACCTGCATTGATTAAGTGTTTCAGGGACTGGAGGCTCCCCTGAAAGTCTGGAAATGTACATTACATATTTCATAAGACTTTTGGGCCTGATTCATCTTCAGAAGGAATCTGCACGCAACCTGCATTTAAAAAACATGCACGGAACTTGAAAGTAGTTCTGACCGTATTCAAACACAAGCAGATCTCAAGATAATGCTTCCATTTGAATCTAGGTATTCTCTGGCTAAACGTTACTTGCTGTATGAAGACAAAACAGAGTTCAGGATATGCACATGGATATGTGCAATATAAAGGCACATAAGAACTCATGTACAAAAAATATTATATCAAATAAATTAACAACTCTTAATAATATAATCATTAATAACAATATTTTTTAATTACATTTTTTCAATAGTAATTCACAGGATGTTACTAATGTGTACTGTCAAACCCAGACTGGCCATCTGACACTTCTGGCAAGTGCTGCCTTGCTTTCACCAGCACTGCTGTCACTGACTGACTTTTTTTTTCAGATGTACCGCTATAGGCGCTATCAGTTGTTGGCTTTTGAAAAACGGGCATATGCAGCCCCTCCTCCCATGAGCCAAAAGCGTTTGCGTATGTGGATGCTCCATGTCGCACTGCACAAGCAATGGCCCATCAGCCACATCTGTGTTGGCATGCCCTCAGCATGTCCTTCCTGTTCATTGCCTACACCCATCATCCCTTCCATGCCCATACTTCCATCCGCCCTTCAAGTCATAGGCAGACGTAAGTGTGGTTTGCATTCGTACATGAAATGCATGCAATTGTGTTCATTGGCTTAAGGTCCATTCATGTGCAGAGTTGGTTCATGCCAGATATAACACTCAAAGTGACTTACATCCAAAGATGAATCAGGCACTTGGAGTTTGTATCTGGAAATTTGGATACGGGTAAGGTGGCTTGACCAATTCCTTCACAGTAATGCTTATCCCATATGCAAGAGACACTTTCTCATTTGTATAACAGCTAAATTAATACATAATTTATAAATACAACAGTTTGGTTACTAACAGTGAAAATGTAACAGTTATGTAACGTGTGTAACTGTCACTCACCGGACTGTGAGTGCTACTTCTCGTGTGTTTAGGAACCGTGTCCGTCCACGATCCTGAGGGTCTGCGCATGTGCAGCCCTTTCAAACCTTCAGTACATGTTCCTTTTAGTTAATTGGCTGATCAGGCAACACTCCCTATTTAAAGCACCTGTGGTCAATACCTCGTTGCCTGATCTTGGAGTCTCATTCCCCATGAGCCTCTGAAGGTGTTCCTGTGTTTCCTCGTGTATTCAGCTCCTGCTGATTCCTGTTGTTCGTTTGTGGTTTCCAGACCACTTCAACTCTCCCGTGTTCATCGTGACTGCACCAGCTGATTCCTATCCGCTGCCTCCGTGCTTCTACAGTATCCTGCTCACTTCAACTCTCCCGTGTTCATCGTGACTGCACCAGCTGATTCCTATCCGCTGCCTCCGTGCTTCTACAGTATCCTGCTCACTTCAACTCTCCCGTGTTCATCGTGACTGCACCAGCTGATTCCTATCCGCTGCCTCCGTGCTTCTACAGTATCCTGCTCACTTCAACTCTTCCGTGTTCATCGTGACTGCACCAGCTGATTCCTATCCGCTGCCTCCGTGCTTCTACAGTATCCTGCTCATCGCAACTCTCCAGTGTTCATCGTGTCTGCAGCCAGCTGATCCGCTGTCTCCGTGCTTCTACAGTGTTCCTGCTTATGTCAACTCGCCTGTCTGCATCGGGTCAACGCTCCGCTGCTTTCATCTCAGCTATTGGTTATCAGACCGCCTCAACTCTCCCGTGTTCTCCAGGTGTCCAGTTCTATATACTACTGCTTCCTGAGTATTGTCTAATACTTGCTGGTCTACCTACCGTGCGCTGCACCTACTTGGTTACCGCTTCCATCCTCCAGTGGTTTCTCATCCTGCCGGCCTCCAGCCGTTCAGGTATCCCTGCACGTCTCTCTGACAGCCTGCTCTCCTGAACCACGGTATGCATACTTCTCATTGACTGTGCTCGCGTATTGCATATCTAGCTGGACTGAGTTTGTTCTCCTCCGGAGTTCCCTATCCACTGAGACTATTGTTATCATTTGACTGTGCTTCCTATTTGCCTGGATAGTTCTTGTGACTTTGTATATTTGTGCAGTGCTGCTCAGTTATCATTATATTGTGCATATCATCGTGGGATCAAGTTCAGTGTGCCCGTGTATACTCTGCATTGCATTCATCTCCTCGTGCTCCTCCTCACATATATATTTCAGTGGTACAACTTGCTAGATGCAGACCACTGTCTCCTGTTTCCTGTGACACCAGTTTCCAGTATCCTTTCACATAGCAGTGGTACAACTTGCTAACGCAGACCACTGACTCCCCTGTTACCTTCACCTGGATTCCATTCCTTCACCCAGACAACGGTACAACTTGCTATACGCAGACCGCTGACTCTCATCACCTCCTCGTTACTCCTGGACATTCCTCCTCACTATAGCAGTGGTACAACTTGCTATACGCAGACCACTGACTAACCTCACGTTTCCTTGTCCATCCAGTTCCTCGTGCACAGTTATCTACCTATTACCAGTGCTGCTAGTCATAGACTTTCCTCGAGCATTCTCTTACCATCTGCTGTCTCCTGTTCCGTGGTCACCCCGCTACCAGAGTACCATATTACCAACTATACTGCTCTGGTAAGTCCATCATCGGGTGATACCTGGGTAAAGACTCCTAGTGCCCGTGACAGTAACAATGCGGTAATGTAGGTAATAAAATATGAAGTACTTGCCTTACTCTAGATCAGCGCTGGCCGGTCCGTGGTGCAGAGTCTAACGAACCCCCTGGTGTTCACCAAGAAACGCCGCAAGGTGGGATGGGCTTCGCTGCGGAGGATCGCAGGTCGCGGCCCATTGGTCTGCCTCTCGAGGATGTGGGAGGTAGCTCATGGTCACACTGAAACCGGAAGATTACTATGAACCACTTCGTGGTCAGGATAGCTGGATCAGAATACGGGAATGCAGAGCGAGACGTAGTCAGGAATAGCCGAGGTCTGGTACACTGGATACGGGTATATGTGTGGTCAACAAGCCTGGGTCTGGTACACTGGAGCAGAGAGATATACGTGGTCAACAAGCCTGGGTCTGGTACACTGGACTCACATAGAAACGCCAAGTCAGGAACAGGAAGAAGTTGCTCTGACGCTGCCCAGGCATCAGAGCAGGGTTTTAGTAGTTGCAGCTTTTGAATTCCCCGTCCTGCATGATCACGTGACAGCGCTGCCTGGACCCGGAAGAGGAGAGGATCGCGGCGCAGGAACAGGGACAGGTGAGTTTGTAACAGAAAATACTCTTTACATTTTGCTAGGTTATAAGCTTTTATGAGTAGGGCTCTTTTCTACCTTCTGTCCGGTACAAAACTTTGCGACTTGCCTACCTTGTATGTCCTTGCTTCATGTTTTATGTACGCTCTATTTTCCCTAATATCTAGTTAATTGTGATGCCCTACAAAATAAATGTTTAATAACGATACAAAATGATGTTTCCAACTTTAACAGCTGTCTCTGCTTCCACTGTTTTCTTTCACTTTTCCTTCTCTAAATTCCATCCTGCAGTTGTATTCAATTAATTTGTCTTAGAGAAACTAAACTATTGTTGTGATTTTGTTCTAGCTATCTAAAGTGCTATCTGATTTCTGTCCACGGCTCTAAATATTTTAGAAATGCGTTTACATGCTCTTGCTTTTTCAGTCATATGCTGTATAGTTTATAATAGCAAACACTAATCAGTTTCCTAGAATTGGATAATAACAGTTTAGACTGTTTGGGGAAGAAATGGGCCATATCCAATTCTTCCTCCCCAAATAAAATTTTAAAGACAACGTACAATGATAGCGTGAAGGTCAGACAAAACTTTATTAAAATATATGTACACATCCTTGCCAACAACCATAAAAAATGCAGATAATAAAAACACACCTTGCATATATCAGAAATGATTAGCTCACAGATGCCAGCTACCGGACTTCATGTTGGAATATATTCAATTTTAATTTGGATGTAAAACATTTTGCAAGTCAGCTGTGGCTAAAACTTAGTAAAGCACCATTAACTCAGATAAACTATGTCTAATTCCCTATCTCACACTGTTCAATCGCTGCCCTAATATAGACCTACCTCCCAGCCATACAAGCTCACACTAGGCCAACAGGCTGCAGTGTCCAATAGACTGCATGAAGAAAAAGTGGGCCTTTATAAATCACACCTTGCATATGTCAGAAAGAAAAATAGCATCATAGATGCCAGCCACTGGATTCTCTGTGGGCATGTAGTTTATTTTAATTTGGATGTAATAAACTTTTGCTAAGGATAATCAGTCATAAGAATTTTGTTTTTTACCTTTAAACAGAACCCAGACCCCAACTTAACTGTCAGCCCCCCATTGAGGTGGCCACCATCATGTCTCATCAACCTCCTACCTCCTGCTGTTCCACTCATGTTGCTGGTGCCTCAAAACCAATCCCCCGTTTGACCTTGTAAAATGGAATATACTGGTTTTTAAACGACAATTTTATTGAAGACAAAATCTGGAAAATTTCGGCTTTAATAAAATTGCCATTTTAAATATGACCACCACAGTTGCTGAATATAAGTGTTTGACAAATCCACTGCTTGATACATTTATACCTAAGAGTGCAGCAAGTTGTTTGTTTTTCAACATTTCCATTATCAACAAATGAAGACACATTAAGATAGTATTTACTCCTTTTCAGAACTCTGATCAGCAGGATTAGGTGCACTCACTGCCTGCTCTCCTGGTTGCACAGCCAAAGGTGCAACCTGGGGTCTTCCATTGGCTGCCTAGCTACAGCCAGAGGTTGAGGGATATTACCACTATTTACCATAAGTCACCACACTAGAAGCCATATGCTGGATATGATTGCACCAGCAAAACTTGTTTTCCAGTTGAGATAAGTAATTTATTTAATTACCAGAGGTCTGGAGTTTGATTTTATAGTGGCACCCAGAAGAGAGTTGACATTCAATAGAAGTCATAAGTATGTACTGTGTCTTGATATGTGGTCATGAAAATGTTCTCTATATAGATTGTTAAAATGTTCTCTGTATTGTATATTATTTATTAAAATGATATGTGTATTGTATAGAGGTCCATAGTATGCTCTCTGTATTGTACATCAAACAATAGGATGTGTTCTGTATTGTAAGGAGGTCCCAGAATGCTCTCTGTATTGTATAAATGTTACTACAATGTTCTATGTATTGTAAAGAGATCATTAGTGTATTCTATCTATTGTATATTGTTTATTAACATACACTATATATTGTATAGATGTTCCTATAATTGTCTCTATTGCTTTGGTCACTAGGATATTATTGTATATTGGTCACTAGAATGTTCTCTGTACTGTATACTGGACACCAGGAAGTGTTCTGTAAGGTGTAGAGGTAATTCGAATCATATCTGTATTGTATATAGGTCATAAAATATTCTCCATATTGTATAAATGTTACTATAGTGTTTACTGAATGTTTACTGTATTGTATACCAGTCACTAGAATGCCCTCTGTAATGGTAATATGTCACTAAAATGGACTCTGTATTGTGTTTTCTTCACTAGAATGCTGTTTGCATTGTATAACTGATACTAGAATGATTTCTGTATTGCATAGTAGTCACTAGAATGTTATCCATTGAATAGTAATCATATGTGGCTTGTATATGTGTTGTATTTGATTATTGCACTTCGACAAAGCATTGTTTCATATATTTCATTGCCTATATAAAAACACACGCACACCTTTTTTAATTATTACTATTTTTTCAATTGCAGTACACTAGTTGCCTGGGCCACTTGTTTATGATAGCCATCAAGGCTAGAAGTTGCTAGCTCTCCCATATGTCTTACTCACCTTGCCCAATCAATACCCTAATCTCATCCCCTTAAAGAAATAAACTCTCCCTAAGTCTTATACTAGACCCTGATGTGGCCAGCAAATTTGATTTCCTATGCAGCGTATACAGTGTTTTATATGGTGTTTTTACAGCTTGAACTATAGCTGGTAATTACTGTTGTTCAGCTTTGGTATGCCATATTTAAAATCCAGTGTCATGTTATTAAGTAGTTGGTTTATTTCTGCTTCTCAAAATATTTACAAAATTAGTACTGATGGGTGCTTGGTCCATATTCTGATAGAATACTGGTCTGTTAATTCAGGTTCTTTTTAAAAGAGGACAGATATACACACTTACAACTCAACTGTGTTCAGGGAGCACAGCATAATCTAGAACAGTTTGACTTGTCTGTAACATATTCAACAAAGAAATAACAAGGAGAATAGTACAGGAACAGAAAGGAGAAAACACAGGGTTTCTAACATTGCCTAACAACCATTTATCTTCCTGCAGTAATCACTTAGATGTAACTAATTTCACTGCTGTTGTAACTGTGACACAGAACAGATCATCATCATCAACATTTATTTATATAGCACCAACAACAGATGTACGTAAAAGGGAAATATTGAATCAAATTTTGTAAAACTTTGTAAAATTACTTGTAAAATAAAATAACAAACTGGAAACATTAGTGAACTCAGTGATACACAGCCTTGTAAATGATTTAGTTTGTTTTTCCGCTTATTAATAAACATTGTCCAATGCGATTATTGTGGTTCCAACGCACAAAGATATTCAATTGCAAAATATAGCAGGTGTTGAAGTCGTATAATTGGATGAACGAAAGTATATTGGTTAATATTGTTTTGCCGTGCGATTGCGATCAGTATGCCACGTAACACGTCGCATAGCGCGATCGCACTGTAAATTGCGCACGCACACACATGCACTCTAACATTTCATTATTTATATATTTCATATTTATATTGATTCCATTCCACAGTGATTTATGCGCAGATAGTATTTAGTTTATTATTAGTTTATATATTATGATTATATGTACACTTTAGTGTTATTTAAGGTCCAGGTTATAGGAAATGTGTCATGTCTGGCATCATTTTAATCTCCTATTAATCAGCAGTTGTCCGGTTCATTCGCTGAAGAGATCGCACATTGCATACTCTAGTTAGTGATGTTAGGGAATAAAAAGTGATACTGACTATAAAATGCTAAAAGACTAGTTGAAACTGGAGTCTTGGCAGGAAAAGTCAGAGCACAACCCCTGGAGAGATGACCGCCACCTTTGGATATTTTGGTTTGAACTGGTCTATGACCTGCAGCACTCTGGACCTTCCTGATACCTGGACCAATAGAAGCAAGCCACACCATCTGCATTGTTCTCACTGTAGCACTGAGTGTATATAATAACAGCTCTCACTGGCACTGGCCTCAGTCTTGTCTGACCACAGTATTCTGGAGTGTAATACTCTCCTCTGGTACCAGTGGGAGCGCAGCTAGCGCAAGCGAGCACAGCGGTATGTATTTATCTTTTGATACTGGCTGCACTGTATTATAATTATGTATTGAACTGTTAAATTTTACATCTGCTAAACTAAATTACTTTGTGCTTTGTAAAGACAATATAATCGCTTGGGCAATGCTTATTTGAAAACGATAAAATTACTTTAATACAGCATTTACAGCAAGCCATCATAACGCATAAATGATATTACAATAAAGCAGGAAAGTATAGAAACTGAATACATTAAATTTTTGCTAGCGCTTCACCTGGACCCAGGTCCATGTAGTTTTGTAGTCAGGAAGGTAGAGAAAAAATGGCCCAGGGAAGCTTGCTTATATGAGCTTCAGTTTACAAAAAAAACACTGATGATGTCACTATGTACACAGATAACACTTAGAGAGGTCTTCATTGGTCCAGAGTTAACATTGTTCCAGTTGTCTGCTGGTCATAGGTCAGTTCATTTGATCTTCAACAAAGGGTGGGAGGAAACTTCCCCCAACTTTTGTCTGCATGTCTTCCAGCCAAATAACCAGTTCAAACTGACCAACCAAACAAAGTACTTTTTAGCATTAATCTCATATTGTTCATATCTTGTGACTGCTAGATGTCATCGCTACTCTGTTGAAACCAGGTTAATGCTGGTGAAATAATCTTTAAAATGAGACTAAACTCTTTACCTTTTAGGGGACCTGAATCATTACTATCCTTACTATAGTTTTATATATGTATAAATAATCTCTAATACATTTTACTAATAAATAAATGGGGATTGGAACTTTAATAAATGTGTAAGTGCGAATGTAAATGAGTGTGTTATTAATCCATGCGATTGCCTCATAACACGTGGTGTACCAATTGCAATCATATGGTAAAACAATATTAATTAATTTCGTTTACTTCATTCAATTATTTGACTTTTACAAAATATATCTCCCAACTCTACTGCTTCTTCAATCGGGACACAGGGCATGACCATGGCCACATCCCGATGGGGACATAGCCATGTCACAATGGGGGCCTTGTCCATCCCCATGTAAATGCTGGGCACTATTGGAGTGCATACTGCCCCGTACACAGGGCCGTCTTTCCCATTGGGCACAATGGGCAGGTGCCCGGGGGCCCTGCAGCTGAGGGGGGCCCGTCGGAGGCAGCAAAAAAAAAAAGAAGAAAATACTTACCTTGCGGTCAGCTGGCGATCAGGCTCCCTCCATGGACTCCTCCTCCATCGCGCTCGCAGTGCATGTCAGGCGTGACGTCATCACGCCCGCCCGACATCCATTGCGGAGCTTGACGGAGACCAGGGAGGGAGCCGGATCGCCAACTGACCGCAAGGTAAGTATTTTCTTCTTTTTTTTCAGGGTTTTTTTTTTTTGCTGACTCCGACGGTCCCCCCTGGGCTGCAGGGCCCATATATATAATCATTATTTATTTTTTTTGTATATATAATGGCCCCGATGCACTGCTGTGCCCAGGGGCCCAAGATGTTCTTAAGAGGGCCCTGCGCATACATGCCTCCTCTGCAAACACCCAATCATTACCATTTATAGCAGTGGCAAGTGCATGCAGCACCACCAGTTCACCACCGCTCTGCCAGGCAGAGTAGCAATGAACAGGAAATACCTCCCAACTTTCTGACCCATGGGACAGAACTCTTAAATTGGGACTGTCCCGTCTAAATCTGGACACTTGGGAGGTAGTCTGTAAATTATCATTTCCTGTGATGCAATATGGAAAGACACCATGGGGCGCCGCTTTAAATGTAATCGCCGAAGACGCTGAACACGCCGGAGTTGTAGAATCCGGACATTAATACATTTACCCCCATGTCTTTTCCCAGCAAGCTAGTGAGCTGGAAAAAAAAAGAAAGTCATTGTCAGCACTTATCATTAACATTGTATATCTGTGTGTGTCTAGCAAAATGAAAACATGAGGTATTAGTTCATATTTTAATCAAAACATTTAAGACTGCATCTCAGCGTCAAGGGCACCTCATTATATGCAAGTCCTACACTGACCTATACGTGTAACACCCTGGAGCAATGGAGTGACTGCAATGCAAGGAATTACTTCTTTTACTTCTATGCTGTTCTTCCTCCTTCCTCGCAGTTTAGATTCGGTTGGTATGAGAATGAATATGGGTGACAGAGGGGCAATGGAACTGGTAGGACTTACTCACTCCCAACTCAATAACCGACAGCAACAACCTTTAACCTTTTATTTCTGGATCAAAGAGGTTTAGGTGGAAAAGGCAACTTAGAAATAATACATTCGATATACATGGGATAGACAATGTATTTAGCACATACACTTAAAAAATAGGTAAACAATCACTGTAATAGACAGATGGCCTAGCGATCAAAACAGATAAAGATAAAGTTCCCCACAACATTTCAGTCTTTTACTTGAAATTAAGGTGAAGTAAAACAGTCTTTAATTCCGTTAACAAATGGATGAAGTGAAGCAGTTTCTGTAAATAACTGATTGCTCCTTTATCAGCTCAATAGTTGCACAGATTAATACTCTTTATCTGACAGCCATAGTATTGTAACATAATAGTCTGGTTATAGGACAAATAACATTCCGGGGCTGGCTGGGATCTGTAGTTCAACAGAACAGAACTGTATCCAATCGTCACAAGGTTTCCATAACAAGGGGCCTGATTCATTTAGGATCTTAAATGAAGAGGATTCTTATTTCAGTCTCCTGGACAAAACCATGTTACAATGAAAGGGGTGCAAATTAGTATTCTGTTTTGCACATAAGTTAAATACTGCCTGTTTTTTCATGTAGCACACAAATACTTGATAGCTTATTTGTACACTGAAATTTAAAGTTGCTATTTGTGTGCTACATTAAAAAACAGTCAGTATTTAACTTATGTGCAAAACAGAACACTTATTTTCACCCCTTGCATTGTAACATGGTTTTGTCCAGGAGACTGAAATAAGAATCCTCTTCATTTAAGATCCTTAATGACTCAGGCCCAAAGTTACTGTTTTTGTGTTTAAATGGTACTCCAATGCAGGCTGAGTCTTGTAATCTTACTAATACAAATAAAGTTCTACACCAAAAATGTATGATCCTTGATGCTGCATTCACTGTCTCAAAATGGTAGTGGTTAACAAACACAATTCCTTTAACTGGTGGGCAGTCTTAATTACAATTCTGGAACAAGGATATCTTACTGCTAGTGAGGTAGTTTCCTTTGTGATGTACTGCAAAAACTTTAATTACTAGGTACTTTTATATCCTGAAGCTGGCTGTGACTTGTAGTGCCATGCTGTTATACAGATTCTATCATTTTGTGGTTCTCTCTCACAGTTCCTCTGATTAATAATACAAGTATTCCACATACATTCTGAGGATTTATACTAAGAGCTGTACTCTTTTTTCTCACTAATGTTATGACTCAAACAGTACAAATTCCCACTCTTATAGGGTACAGTTTATAGACTCAATCCAGCACACAGGGCTGCTGATATCTTTGTTGCTGCGTTTTCTGTCAGAAAAACTTGTCAGTACAGCTGCTGTTAAACTCTAACCAGCCTTTTGCTGTCTGTTATCAGTTTCAGTTTACTTTACATAGCACTTCACATCACACTTCTTCTTTTCTCTCCACAGAAGCTCCTTGCACGAACACACACCCCAAATATCGTGGGATTTTTGGCTGTAATCTCACTCTCAGTCTGTCCCTCCTTGACTGACAGCTGTGTGAACCAATGAACAGCAGGAGCAAGGGAACTCCTGGGTCCTATGCTTCCTGAGCTTGCACAGACCTTTTTTTAATATACACATATATCATACTCTGGGGAACCACATATGCTTTAGACACCATAAGCTTATTCAAAACTTAGCATGAGTTATCAACATGCATAGCAAGCTATTAGAACTGGCAGCAAGACAGGCATATTAATAACGACCACTGTTGTGCCTTTACGACACATCAATACTCTTCACCAGGGGGAGCACTAATGTGGGCCAGTGGATGGGTGTGGGAGCAACAGAAATCTGGTCAGTAGGCGATTAGCATTTACATAGATGGCTTGTACAGAGAAAAGGACTTACTACAGATGTCAAAGAACCAATTAATTGTTTACCCCCATCTTTTTATAATACAGCCAAATTACATTTGACATAAAATTGATGCTGTTAGTGGCAAAGTTACAATTTACTTCTAATTTCAGTGCTAGTGGATGATCCCCAAAGGGTTAACATTCATAAGCTAAACACAAGAAATCTGTATATGTGAAATTGTAAACAAAAGCCATTTTTATTAGCATTCTTTACACTTTACAAAGATTATTATTTCTGTCATTATTATCTGATTTAGCATCTGGCATCTTTCATGCATCATGACATTTTTACTCAATAATATCTTTGGCTGACAGAGAGAGTTCCAGATGGCAGTGATGTCGAACATGCAAATTTACATTTGTGACTATTGCTTGACAAACAAAAAAAACGCATAGTAGTTTCCAGTAGAGCTTAAACTGCAACATTTCATATTGTAAAATTTAATGGACCATAAACGACATTTTATAGTAAATGGATTATTCCATCCAAACCTGAAAATTAAGTTTTTTTAAGTAGAATGTCCGAAGTTATACCCCATCCAAAAAGTTTACTTACAAAGGTCTGGTTGTACGTGGGTCGGTTTCCTGGTCTCTTGCTCGCCCAATGCTACTCTCACTGTTAGTGTGGTGCTGATGGAGAACATGCTGCCTGCCTGAAAAAGTTTGGGCCAGCAAGAGTGAGGAAAGTCCATTGATGGGTTCCTCTCCTGGGGCCTGATTCATAAGTGTTTTTATCTGCCGATTTTTGCTTATCTTAAGCAAATCCACTCTGTGCATGCCCAGAAATGGGAGATAAGAAGCAAAATTCACTGCGTAAGTGAATCATTTCTTAAGTTAAGATGAAAATCCATCTTAACTTCACTCTTATCTCCCTGTTTCTTTTTAAAATAAGCATCTTAACTTTTGCACAAGTTAAGATCACTTATGAATCAGGCTCCTGATGACCCAGACTTTTCTTAGAGGACAACACTAGCAGCCGAAATGATCAGCAAGCCAGCAGAGAGTCACTGGATGTGTACAAGGCATATAAAAGACCTAATGAACTTTGTGAATGCCAGACCCCAGGTAGGTACATTTTTATGAAGTGGTATAACTTCTGATATTTGATATTGTTTGTCTCTATAGTTCTATTCTCTAAATAGAAGGAAGGCATGAGAAGCACACCCCATATCAAATTACTTTAAACCACAATGATCGCAATCACAAGAAACAGCAGCATCCAGTAAGTACATTTATAAAGTCTATTGTTTAACCACAACACAAGAAGGCTGACGGACTTTCTAACACAGTCCTCATGCCCTCTTTTTATATTAGGAAACGAGCGAAGGTGTACCTCTACCTCCATGCATTTACCTTTCTAGGAAATCTCACCCTTTTAGATCACCATGTCTTCAGAGTATAAAAAAGCAAATGTTGTTTGATTGCATTGTCTGTAATATGGACATCCAGGGAATATAATCAATTAGTAAATGTGATCCAGGATAGATCATTTGCAAAGTTTGGTATATTCAGCTATGAGGTCATTATAAATCATGGAATTACTTTTCACTGATCCTTGCTTCTCAAAAAACAAAACAAAAAGTTAAACTTGCAAAAGTGCAGTAGTATCTCAGTCGATATGACGGCAGTCATTTAACACGCTTCCTGTGCTTTCAGTATTGTCTCTGAAATCTGTAATTATGTCAGTCAATGCCTGAGATGTTCTTTGTGGAATTTAATGGCATGTAAGGACTTTTTACTTATTGGTTTAATGAATAATGCAGTAGTCAACTTATTGCTCTGTTTTCCTAATCAGATAATTTATCAATGCAGGGATCGGTGGCGCTTTTCTCTTAGGTGCCTGGATAAGCAAAGTAATGAATAAACATCTTATTCAACAGCACTATCCTCTCCAGTAGGCACACAAATCATGTACTATAATGCCAGTGGAGACACAGAAACGATTCACTATTAAACCCCACTGAGGGATTTTGGTTCTAATACATGGAAATAAACTGGGTTTATACATTAACAGTTTTGTATTTTCATACGTATGAAAAAAATGAACATTACTTTTTGGCTATATGATATTATTATATTAATCAATTATTAAATCCCCTCCCTTTCCATATTAGTACTTTGATGGTGGGCTCTCTACTTAGAGATCCAACGCAGTACCTCTAAAGCTTGCTATTATAACCAAATTATCTCTGCAACCGATGAGAGAGCCAATCTATTCCAATGGTGACCACAGGAGGCTCTGGTGATAGGAGAGTGACAAAACCCATAGGTCATTAGAGCGAATATGGGGTTTCCAAGTGAGAGATCCATGCTTTTGTTGCCAAGTTCTTAAGTAAATTGGAAAACCCCTTTAAGTGGTTTTATCTGAAAATGCACCTGATTTTATGTAACGTGCATAGGTTTTGCATCCCACCCAACATGTCAGATGCCGGGGGCGGGACAGAGGGCATGGGCAAGTCACGATGGAGGAGTGACCACATTATCATGGGGGTGTGGTCACATCCAGATGAGGGCGTGGCCATGAGGGCTGCCTAGAACTGTAAAGCGCTAGGCTGACTATTAGATATCTCCCTTCCCCTAACATTCCTACCCATCGTACAAACATGTCCCCCAGGGAGAGTGGGACAGAGCCCTAAGATCGGGTACACTGCATTGTATCTGAGTACACATGCACAAGCGCAATTTTGCTTTGTAGAGCAAAATGTTGTTTTTTCCATATCCTCAGAAAGTTGGAAACCAGGCATCTGCCAATACTTTCAATGGCATGCTTTTTGTACCTTCCAAGTCCACTTTATATAGGAAACCACATTTCTATACACTTTTCGACCAATATAATTGAAACATACATTGGCTGGTACTATTATGAGGCAATAAGTGATTATACCAACTCTGGACTCAACAATGCCCTTACTAGGCATCCCAGGGTCTTCCTTACTTGAGAAACCAAGGGTCGAATGACTTTGAGGGGGACAGTGATTATTGACCAAACAGAGTAAGTACTATATGCTAACCGAAAGCTGACTGCTATGCTCTCCCACCAAACTGTGCCTCCTCTGTATGGGAAGAAAAAACATGTTATATCTTGCAACACAATGCATAATTGCCAGGTGGTGGGGTGGGGGGGTATCTGGATCCAGGAAAAGAGGAAGTGACACCCTGTTACAGTTACTAACAAAGAAAGACACTCCCACTGGATCCTATTGGCTGTTCACTTCTAAAGACTTAACCCCAAAGTGGTAAGTACATGACAGACACAAACACATGATTTTAAATGTGTTTGGCTTAATGGCCTTGTGACGTTTATGTATTATTGTTATTTTTCCTTAATAATCAGGTATGACAATGTATATTGTATGTAACCTTGTAATGTAATCTCAACGTGTGCTTTGCTAGATAACATGAGTCTGAACCTATGGAAGTGTTAATAATCTTTTGAAATTAGCCAGAATGAGATAGATAATATTCTCTGAGGATTTTTTTTGGTATGCAGAGGATGTGGACCTGACCAGCTAAGCTGAACGAGCAGAGGTGAGAGCTCAGATCCTGTGAACATTCCAGATCTCAGGACATCCCTAGCTCACTTTGAAGCCCTGTGACATTTGGGAGAGGAATCTGTCCTTATTGACAGCTAAACTCCAAATGTGGGGGGCTGAGAGCTATGTGGAAAAAGGTTTATAATCTTCTGCTTTAGACATCACAGTGCATATTTTCATGAGGGGGTCTATTAATACTGAAATGTCACATCATTCTCAATTGTGTTCCCTCACAAACACCAAGGGGTAAATGTATCAAGCTGAGAGTTTTCCGGCGGGTTTGAAAAGTGGAAATGTTGCCTATAGCAACCAATCAGATTCTAGCTTTCCTGTTGTAGAATGTACTAAATAAATAATAGCTAGAATCTGAAATCTCGCCGCTTGATACATTTACCCCCAAGTCTTAACTAGTAAGTAGTAACTCTGGTTTTATTTCCTATTTTATTTTCTGAAACTTACTTTTGCAACTTATTACATGTCTTGTCATTAAATTTTTGTAACTAAGCCTTGGAAACATTTTTCGGATTAATCTACATTTAATCTAGCATATTCTCTGTGATTCTTTGTGAATTTACAAAGCCCAGGGAGGCTCATGCTACATGTGTATGTGATTTAAGTGTGAAACATTAATAAGTGGTTTCGGTGAACGTAAGGACACCATAATAAAACCTTCATGGTGACAGAAAAGGTGTCTTCATTGCTAAGTGACTAAGGTGACGCCAGTCACAGCCAGCTGTTCAGATTGCTGTATCTGGGACAGGCTGGGCGTTCGTGACAGGCCTCTCTTCACATACGACACAACTAAAGCTAACTTGAGCAGCATTTTAAGAGAATAACAGAAAAGTTAAAAATATTTGTGGGATGGTCCTTAAGTTGTAGTAAGATGAACTTACTTTTTCACTCACTCCACCATGTAAATCTCTATTTGGTCACACAATTCCGCAGATTGGTTCCCAGAGGTCAATGGTAGCGTATGGTGAAAAAAATCAAAACATCACTTTAAAAAACTGCATGTTTAAGGACCAAATCTTAATCAATTCCAATGACATTTCCTCCCTAAATACTGTTTTTGTTCAAGCCTCATTCCTGTCATAAATAAGTCATTGGAATAAGGTGACACAAGTTACGTTTCTACTTTTAATGTTTTTATTACATTGGTATAATCACACCAAATTCACAAGTCTAAAGAGTCTCTGTGGCCCCTCAGTAACTCAGGAATACCATGCAAAGGTTTCCACATTTTCCACCCTTAGAATATCATTTAAGAATCTCGAGCTGCAAAACTAAATCTATTTTCTCCTATGTCTTCAATACGAGGATCATACCTGCATCTACCCTGTATTTAGCAAGTCATTGACATCTTGAAACCCTAATCCATGCGCTTCCTGCACAAACGGGTGGAACATTTTAAAAGAAACTCCCAAAAAGGCATTTGCACTACGGACTCACAAGCGTGCAGATTCTTAAATGACCCTTAATGCGTATTCTTTATTTAAGAAGTCATAATTCCCCACTTGGCAATATTTATTTACTAGAGTAATCTTGTGATTACATACACACTGTCTCTTATTATAAACCATGAAGAGCTCCTAGATAATGATATTTAATCTTTTTTTTTTTTTTGCAGAGAACAACCATATGGATGTTCAGAAACTTAACAAATGATTCTCAATGAAACCCATCTGTTGCATGACCATCTGTCTGTAACTGTGCCGGCTCATAAACATTCACTAGCATGAAAATATTTTTTTTTTATTTTCATATGTTCTAATGAGTTAACAACATTCATATTCAGAATCATCTTGTGGAAAGTCAATGATAGGAAAACTAGTAATTGTGTAATTCAGTTTTTTTTTTATAAAATATTATAAAGAGGCAATCAACCTCTTTTTCTCTAAATTGAAGGCAGTTTGAATATATTAGATCAGACCTAGACATTTTTTAGGAGAGGCAATTTAGCATAGCCCTACCCATCCTTCGATGGGATTGGTCGGCCTCGCCCCCTTCTTTGCTCCAACTGGACATGATGGCTGAGAAACAGGCAGTGGATGACACCCGGCTGCTCTGATTGTATCTAAAACATAATTTAAACCGCCGGGCCAGATCCTCTGTCTGGCTCTCGCCCGCTACGCAAATGTATGTAGTGTGCTGCACCCCTCTGGATCCGTCACTGCTTTAGAGTTCATGTAATGAGCTTAAACATAAAGATTTTCTACCTTCAATAATCATCTAAGCTAGTGGCTCCTAAACTGTGTGCCGTGGCTCCCTGGGGTGCCGTGGCGATCTCACAGGGGTGCCGCGGCCAGGGCCGGTGGTAAGCAAAGCGGGGGTCTCAGGGCCATCTTTTCCATTGGGCACGATGGGCAGCTGCCCGGGGGCCCCACGGGCAAAGGGGCCCCATAGGCACGGCTCTTAATGAGAATAAATAATCCTGCGAAAGAAAAAAGCCTGCAAAAAAACCTACAAGGGTCACTGAGCAAGTACATCTATCTATCTCTATATATCTATATCTGTATCTGTATCTGTATACATCTATATATCTATATCTAGGGGACCTGGTGCACTGCTTTGCCCGGGGGCCCATTATGTTGTTAAGATGGCCCTGGGGTGTCTACTTGGTAATTAATGGGCTTAGGGGTGCCTTGAAAAAATTATGGAGATCATAAGGGTGCCTTGAACTGAGAAAGTTTGGGATCCACTGATCTAAGCATTAACACTCTTAATCTAAGCATTGAGCAATTGTAGCAAAACACTTTTTGCATTTGGTGCCTTATCCTGCTATGCAGAACTTTAAGATGGAGAAAGAAAGCCAATCTAACAACAGGAAGGGAGGTGTGCCGAAAGCTATTCTATAGAGACAGTAATGAAGGACTTAGCTGGATGATGCAGCAGAGTCGTTTAAAACTGGATTATTTCCTGGAAAATGTCTGGGCTGATATGGTAAAATTTTATTACGTATGAACCCTCAATTATGGAACCATTGGATTCTTGCATGATGTTTGCCAGTGTCAACTTTTGGTTATTACTGGAAGTTGACAAGGAATCAAATTCTAAAATTAGAACCCATGTAAACGGGAGAACATATAATAGAGTAGTAAGTTGACACATAAAAATCATCCACCCAAAAGTACGTAAGAGTCCAAGAAATGCAATTTCCTTATATAGTAGCAGTTTTTCAACTCTAATGGTGTAGATGTCACTTCAAGTCAATGAACCACATAATGGTGAATGGGGTAAATAAAACCTTGTATATTGAGCTTACTTAAAAGCTTCTTGTTTTGTAGAGTACAACATCTGTTACTATATAAGGAAACTTAATTTCTAGGACTCTTATGTACTTTTGAGTATAGGATTTTTAAGTATCAACTTACTATACTATGGAGGAAATTCAATTCCCCCCCAGAATACCGTCACGGTAAGCCTATTACCATTAATACGGTAATTTTAATACAGGTTTCTGCACGCAGCTCAGGGAGCCGCAAGCAAAAAGCCAGCGTTCAAATTACCGTATTAACGGTAATTATGTGCACTTTTACCGTAATATTGGTATTAGTTACTTTTTACAGTAACATGGCCAATTGGATTCTACGCTAAATGTTCTCCCTGTTATGCGAGTTCTTATTTTAGAATTTGATTCCTCATCAACTAATGTTCGTTTGGGAAACATATATCCAGCTGGGGAAGTGCTACCTTTGAAGATTTCCTTTGTCCATTCACTTAAATATATGTGAGCACCCAAGTACGTATATACTTTTTATTGCTTGTTTTTATTTGGACTCGGCTGCTACTTTATAACTGTATCTATTATCTTACTATTACAGGAAGTAAAACATTGCTGATGTTTTAGTACTGTGATATTCTGCAGAGTCCCATCACACGAGGTTCCAACGGGCTTTCGCTCACAATTGAATTCCTCTCTAAGAGCAATGACACAAATGATAATCACGGAATGTAGAGAAAGTGACGGCAATATAAAGACAAATACATATTATACAGTATGGCAACTACAGTACATACTTGTGGAAAACTGTGTTAGCTTTACTACCACACAATAGTTAACATACAGACAGTCCTGTAGTGATATTCAAATTCTATTAACTTCCCCTGTATCTTAATGTGGTTTGCATATATTTTTGTCAGATTTTTAAATGTTGACAAGTACTGTATATAAATGGCACAGAGAGGCTTCCATCAGGTATGTTAGGTCCACTTACATTTCCTATAGCAAAAAGTGAAGCAGCTTGTATTATAAACAGATTCCTCTATTTTAACATGTAGAGCAGGGCCTGATTCAGGATCAGGCTGTCCTAGGCTTATACATTTGTAGTGCCCCTTCGCCTATGCTAGGCTAATACATAGGTAAAAATTAATTCATACTTAATTTAAAATTCAGCTTCCGCTACCGCTGCCACACCCTGAGCACCAACGTTCCCGTGATTTTTAAACTCAGCTCCCATTGGCTTTTAAATGGGTCACAGCAATTTGTGTCAGTCATTTCCTTTTCATTAAAATGATACTGTGCGCTATTGAACGTGAAGATGTGAAGGGTGAGTAGTTGTCACACTGGTCACTGTTGCCATCCTTGTCTCTCCTATTTGTTTATTCTCAAGTGCCCACCATAAGGTAACTCATTGTTTTTAATTATTACCATGGGAATATGTCTAAGATTAAAACCTTACTACATTTTTCTTCTATGTTTTATTTTTACTGTGGAAAACAACTATTCATTCATTTTAGTTTATAGCTTTCCCTATTACAGTTTTGCACCTTCAAATATTTGGGCCCCCCAAAAGTCTTGCACCCTAGGCTGCAGCCAGTCAGCCTATTGGATAATCGGGCCCCCATGTACAACATATCTCTAACATCCATGATAAACTGTCCTATAATTAAAGCATGCCCACAAGTAGATAGAAAACGAGCTGCTGAAAGGATTTCTCTTCACATCACTGGAGATGCAGAGAATCACTGCATCTCATATGCATCTCATTGAGGAGGGGTAATTAGCAAATCTAGTTCCAATAGCAGTAATTCCGCACTGTCCCAGCAAAAGGTTATCTACCAATCACAAAATATGCATGTGCGCAGTGCTTTAAATTTTGCATAAATGCGCAAATTTATCTGCTTAGCAGATAACTAGGTGAACACACACATTCCGCTCTTGATAATTTCTCCAATAAAATAGGGATTTTTATGGGATTGCAGTTGACCATGAAAATGTGCATGGTACTAAGTCCAGATTACTCCCACTTTAGTTAAGTAGTTAAACGGTTAATCCTGTGGTATTGTTACGCAGGGGGTACAAATATAAAGGGTAGTATTGTACTCTTAAATATTATTGAGAGTGTACGTCTAAAAACAAAATGTTTTATTAGCGGAAAGAATTTCAGTCTATTAACTTTAGGCAAAACATAAACATAACATAGAGCAATAGAATTACATAGCAGAGGTGAAGAGTTATGAAACAAACAGTCAATATACTTGAGTTTCTTTGGCCGGCATGACAGATGAATTGGTGAACAGTGTGAGAGATTCAGAGAGTTCGCTTGCATTGCACGGTGGAACGCAACCACTACCACTTTCCCTTGAAAAAGTAACTGGATGTGACGAAACGCGTTGGTTACGCCCACACTTGAAACAGGAAGATGTCATCGTCGCGTGCGTTCCACCGTGGAAAGCACACAATCTCTCACACTGTTCACCGATTCATCTGTCATCACAGGAATGCCAACCAACGAGCCGCAAGTATATTGACTATTTATTCCATAGCTCTTCACCTCCACTGGATACACAAAAATCTATTCACCATGGACTTGTTTTTAGTGCAAACTGTGCATCTACCAATTCATAATGGACAAAGTTTTTTATGAATATTAATTGGATGGACTTTTTACGGTTTTCATCATTTTTAATTATTTTTATTTCAATTGTATAATTTTATCCTATTCATCTGTTCATCAGCTATGTAATTCTATTTCTCTATGTTATGTATATGTTTTGCCTATAGTAATAGGCTGAAATTCTTTCCGCTAATAAAACATTTAGTTTTTAGACATACACTCGCATTAATATTTAAGAGTACAATACTACACTTTATAGTTGTACCCCCTATGTAACAATAGCGCAGGATCAACCTTTTAACTACTTGTACTACTGACAGGTTAGGATCACCTGTAAGATCACTAGCTGCTGGTTACAGAGGTTAAATGTGGACCAGTGTGCACCAATTATCACTTTTACCCACTTTACTTAAGTTCATTCCTATCCTTTGGCTCTCTATGGCTATTATACACTAAATCCCAATACACATGTTAGGAGTTTGCGATTGGTGAGTGCCGTGACAACTATTATTCTCTTCTGATTTTTATGGTTGATCTGATCCTTATTGATTATTAGAGCATTAGGTCTGATTGCTGCAGCTGGTAGGACTGCTCAGCTTGGACCTTAACCTTTGACTGGTCAAGCATGATTTAACTCCTGATTCCTTCATAGCTTCTATGTGGTATTGTGTTAAAACTGGCTACACACCTATCATGCAGATCACACGATTCACAACCGTGTGTTCAGTTATTGCAAGAGTGTGTACGCTGCCACAACCATTTGTATCATATTAAAACACACTGCATTTGTTGATTTGATTCTCTAAACTTTCTAAACATCATGATCAACGATGGAATGGCGTCGGGCAAATGGTAGAAGTGTGTATGCACTCAGCATAGGCAGATATCTGTTGCATGTGTATAGAGTCACGATCTTTTCAGCAGATGGTTATGAGAGCTGAAGAGCATTGATCTGAAATTGTGTAGGTGTGTATCCATGAATCAGTATGCTCATCTGGACTTTCAATCCTTGGTGCAATCGTTATAGAAATTGCATCTCTAAGATTACATAGTTGTGTACTCAGTTTAAGATTATTATCATCATCATCACCATTTATTTATATAGCGCCACTAATTCGGCAGCGCTGTACAGAGAACTCATTCACATTAGTCCCTGCCCCATTGGAGCTTACAGTCTAAATTCCCAACATACACACATCTAAAGAACATTTCCAGAATTCGCACATATCTCACGCAAGACACTGCAAAAACCTTAATTCATGCACTCATCATCTCCCGCATTGACTATAGTCCATGTAGGCACCGCTACAACGCCCTCCGGAGACCAGCCCCCTTGGCATAAATCACCCTCCAATAAACCTGGCACGCCGCCAGTATTTTCCCAATCGTTGAAGCTGGAACCAGGCGTGCGTCCGTCTTCCCTGGGTGATACTGCCCGACCCTGCTTGCTCCCCACTTCCTATGCCTTGCTCGCCGCTTTCCCGCCCTTCCAACTGTGACAAAGCAATTTGAGCAATAAATTATATTCACAAAGCATACAATGACAACAACATAACAACATTACATGTCCAGCATTTACCAAGATTACATATATAAAGTGCTTGATATATAGTATATATTTATATATTATCTGTCTTCATATTCTACTTCCGCTTTTGAACTACTACCTTCTTTAACTTAAATTCTTCCATGTTTCTCTAAAGAATGCAGCTTGTTCAACCATTACTTGTCCTACATTACTCATGAGAAGTGGTTGACACCGCAAACATAAATGTTCATGAATATTTTGGAAAACCCTTTTTATTTTTATTTTTATTTTTTCCCACCTTTGTGGTGAGGAAAGTGTAGGAAATTTATGAGCCGAGCATTCTTAACCAGTGCTGGAATACATCAGCGCCAGAGGTCCTTGTGGAGAGATGTGGAAGAAGAAGGAGGCATGCTCACAGTCTGCACAGGTCATATTGCTGGGCAATAAACAGGGTGAATGTTTGGGCACAAAACATCTTTCTGGTCACATAGCTCTTGGTTTATTAAATCTTGTTTGGCATATTGCATAATGTGCATAGTACCTGAAATATTATTTTTGTGTTCGCACTTTGGCTTATTACATTCTGTTGTGCTTTCTACTTGTCATATTTAACCTTGTTGGGTTTATTGCTGTGCGTAACAGATCATGTTGGTAATATTACTTAGCCTAGAACATCTCTCTTGTCATATTACTATGCATAATAATATTCAATTTCTCCAGAGTGCTCCAATACAATCACAGCAGCCCTATCATACCACTAATCTATACATAACATAGAATACATCAAGCACATTCCCAAGAGAATTTCTTGATAATCCTCTATATATGACTAGTCTAGCGCCTAGATATCTGCCTACTTGTTGTATTCTATATTACTATGCATAGTACAGTCTGATTTGAATATTACCATTGAGCTGTATATGGGGGCATGAAGCTGTGTATTATTGTCATGGGGTTGTTGTTCTGAAATGTATGTGGTGGGCATTGTGATTGTGTGCACAGTAATTACTTTCTTACATACCATGCATGCTAAGTATTTACCTTGTCACAATACTCTGTGTCCTGCAATGCACAGCACACTACGTATATATGTGCCATGCCACAAATGGAAAGTGATCACTATGCACAGTGCTGTGCTCCACGCTATACACGGCATACTAAATATACAATTTTTAATTCCATATCCTGGCCATTGCTAGTTTAGTGTACTGGGCAATGAATGCAGCCATCCTTTGAAATGAATATCGGGATGTAAAATACAGAAACAATCCATCAATATACAATATATTATATATATATATATATATATATATATATATATATATATATATATATATATATATATATATATATATATATATATATATATACATACATATACAGATATAACAATATAACAATGCCCTCTGTTTTGCATGGCCACACCTATTCCAACATTTTCATCATGATTTGCACATTTCTTTAAGCCATGGCAACTCTTCCCTTCTCCATGGCTTTCAAAAAATTTGCCACTTTAGGCATTGTCCTTCGCATTGATGAGTGATGCCTATTCCTATGATCGTGAGGTTGAGGGAAAAAAGAGGCAGTCATTATTTCATGTGTCCCATTTGTGTGTTTGTTCAGTGATAACACCTTCTGACTCTTGTGTCTCTACTAAGCCAACACCAGTGCAGGGTTGTAACTAGTGCTGTGAGACAGGGGCGCCCACCCAAGTCGCAACGCTATAGGGGGGGCGCAATTTAGGAATATTTTAGGTCAATTTGGTTAAAATTGAGGGCTAGGGGGGCGACATTTATCTTTCTCACCCCAGGCACTAGAATTCTAAGTTACGGCTCTGCACCAGTAGCAGAACTACCACCAGGGGGTAAATGTATCAAGCTGAGAGTTTTCCGGCGGGTTTAAAAAGCCAATCAGATTCTAGCTATCATTTACTTAGTACATTCTACAAAATGACAGCTAGAATCTGATTGGTTGCTATAGGCAACATCTCCACTTTTCAAACCCGCCGGAAAACTCTCAGATTGATACATTTACCACAAGGTGGTGTGGTCTCTATGTGGCCTGGAGACGAGCGGCCCAGAAATATGGAGTCACTCTCCTAAAGCGCCCACTTTGCTCTTTCGAGCATGCATGGGGGATGGCGCATCTTGCTATTGGGCTGGCCATGACATTTTTCACCACTGGTCATCGCTATTTCATCACAGCATGAGGGATAAAAAAAACTGCAAGAAAGGCAGATAGTATTTCCAGATGCTTGTATGTATTAATAATGTTAATACAAATTGGTATGGTCATAGCAGTTTCCTATACTTCTAAATACATATTTAAAACCATATTATAAAACTATCAACATCTATTTTCAACTAATGATAATATATAACATTAAACAACATCTGTTCCACTATTTGAAAAGTAATTGGACTTTGCAGCTTTTAAGAGAACAATCATCACCTTTTTGCCTTTTAGCGAGCACTGGATATAATTAGACCAGTAGTGTTATTTCTGAGGTTCAACAAACCACAGTCTCTACTATAATCGTAACATTTTACTCATTATGGGTAATTAGAGGAACTATAACCTTAACATGTACATAATTACTCAAATAACTTATTTTTATTTTTTCCCAAACAAAAAGAACATGTAAAAGCGTTATTCAGCACAAATAATTAGGGCCAGATTAAGGTTTGTGGGGGTCCCAGGGCAATTAACTTGAGGGTTCCCCTGACAACAAAATTGACTGCAATCATTCTGAGACATCTAAAGTGACCTGTCAGCCGGTCACAGTGGGTGTTAGAGGCTCTACACTCCACACTTAAACAGTGTAAGTTTGCATTCCCTCCAAGTGCTACATGAATACAGTAGAAGGGCTCCACCAGTTATCCTGTATCAGGGGACTGGGGGCAGGGCTGCAGGGGACTGGAGGCTGGGCTGCAGGGGACTGGGGGCAGGGCTGCAGGGGACTGGGGGCAGGGCTGCAGGGGACTGGGGGCAGGATTGCAGGGGACTGGGGGCAGGGCTGCAGGGGACTGGGGGCAGGGCTGCAGGGGACTGGAGGCAGGGCTGCAGGGGACTGGAGGCAGGGCCTAAAAATATTGCAACTATTATTATTATTGTTATCCTTTATAGTGCGCCACAATTGGTCGGTAGAGCCGCACAGAGGGAAAACAAAAACAGTACATTGTATTACAGAGCAAAACAGTAAACATATAACAATACTATAATATTTAATACTAAAAATCTATATGTATTACAACAATCGCCAATTTATATACCGCAATCTGTTTTTCGTACCATTGACAGTTTTATTTTCTCATTAGTGTGGGCAAATAAACTAGCTTGTGTCAAGTTTATTAACTTATATGGAGCTCCTGGAAGTCGGGGGTACTAGCTCTACCAAATCTGCAACTTTATTATTTTGCCTCTCAGCCAGCACATATTAAAATGTTCCTGCAGTCTTGCGGAGTCTCGGACTTTCACGATCTATTAAACGCCAAAACGGGCTCTAAGCACTCTAGAGCCCAGTTTCTCTTAGATATATAAGTGATGCTCCCCTGTTAACACAGGCTCTAAGGATTTGGCGGGCTTCACTTAAAATTACATACAATTCTGGTTATGATCCTAACACCCCATAGTGGTATAATTCAAATTTTGGTCAACTGGTAAAAATGGGAGGAGATGAGGCCTGGCGCTTATATGATATCCTCCATCTTGTACAATTATATGTAGATGGGGTATTACACTCTTTTGAACAACTTCAGAGATTATACAGATTACCTGGAAGTCATTTCTTTAGATACCTACAACTTAGACAAGCCTTGACCTCACAGTTTAGGGGGGCCAGCCCAGATCTTCTTGCAGCCCCCCTACATGTACAATTAGCGAGCCTGGACACAAGGCACCAAGTCTCATCTATATACTCAATTCTCTTGGAAAAAGAAGATATGGATGATCTTCGGAGATTGGGACACACATGGGAAGCTCATCTAGGAGAGATAAGTGATAAGGCTTGGGGTAATTTTTTAACACAGGTCATATCAAGTTTTTGCCTCTGCCTTATTTTGCCAAATTCAATTTTTCTGCCTACATAGGGCATACAACACTCCCCTCCGACTCTCCATAAATGGTGGCAGACAGCAAGTTATTTGCCCCAGACGTGGGAGCACAGTAGAGGACTTTGGCATATGATATGGAGCTGTCCAGTGGTGTTATCCTTCTGGCAAGAAGTGGGAAAATGTATAGTAAAATTAGATGTGGGAATATCCTCCATTTATCCGAGATTGTGCTTATTGAGTCTAACTAAGAAGACGCATAAGATTAATTTGGTTACTTGTCAATATCCTATTTATGTTAGCGAAAGTGATCATTGCCGGAAAATGGATGGCTCCGGAGAGACCTCTTCTCAAGGACTGGATTGATCTTGTAAATGATACTATAGGACACTAACGGTTTATGTCTACAAGTCGTAACTTGACTAATAAATATGAGAAAATTTGGTATCGGTGAAGGATTTCTCCTTATGTTAAAGAGGGACAGTGGGAGATAGATTTCTCTTAGGTACTATGCCCTGGACAGACGCCGAGCCCCTGCTATTTTAATATTTGAACATTATAGATATATATTCTTATTTTGCAATGATAAAGTCCACTTTTTGTGACTGAGGACACTTTACAAAAAGAAATTGCTAAAATATTTTCTTTATTCTTATATTGCATGTTTAACCACCAATATTTTCGGAATTACACTATACTTAAATATTGTAGGTTGATTTTATGACACTGGGCCTGAGTCATTAAGGAATGTAATGCAAAAAGGAGTAAATGTTTTCTGGGACAAACCATGTTAGAATGTAATGGGTGCAAATCAGTTTATTATTTTGTACATAAGTTAAATACTGGCTGTTTTTTCATCTAGCACACAAATACTTGCTAACTTTATTATTATACTGAAATTTAAAGTTGATCTAGGACAGTGGTCAGGGAAGAGGGGTAAATTACCCCAAATGGGGTAAAAAAGAAATTCCTGGGGGTAATGCTGCCGATTCACATGCTGTCAGTTGGATTGTAGACCCCTTTAAATGTGAAATTGCTGTTGTATCAGAAGAGCCTCAAGGGTTGGCAGAGGCACTTCTTGAGCTTCGATGCAATAATGAAGCACGTATTGCATTTGAAAACAAAGCAGATCTGTCATATTTTTTGGTGTCAAAAGCTGCAAAAGCATTCAAAATTGCCCATGAGGAGGCAGTCAAAAAGTTGCTGCCTTTTGCAACAACCTACCTCGGCGAACAATGATTTTCCACTCTAACGAACATAAAAACAAAGCAGAGAAATCGATTGGACGCTGAAGACTGTATCCATATTGCTCGGACATCAAAATGCCCCAATATTGATGCTCTCATATCAAAAATGAAGCAACATCATTTCTCCAAAACCTGAAGTTTTGAAGTTGAAGCTTTCAAAGAAATTTTGAACAGATTCAATAAAATTTTGAAATTCCAAAAATTAATAATATATGATTTCCTTCCTTTCAAATCAAAGGGGTAATGTTGGCGCATGTAAATATATTTTTGGGGTAAAAGGTAAAAAAGTTCCCTGACACCTGATCTAGGACATGCCCTACCCCAACTATAAATCTGCCACCACATTTTAAATTTACCTCCCCCTCCAATGCAACATGGTTTTGCCAAGGTGCAGAGTTACTCCTTTTTTATGCTTTGCTCTCCTTAACAGGTCCTCTGTTACTACCTCTGCGTGGGTTTAGCTTTAGTTTAATGTCAAGGTTTTTTTTTTAATAAAGTAAAAAATTTCAACAAAATGATTTAAAGTAACAAACAAACAAAAAATATATAACAATAGAAATATCAACACAGCTAATAATAGCCTAAATGGGATGCAAGAAATATATTGAGCGCACGTAGAAACCTGTGCCCAAGAGCATGGACATGACCTACAGGACCAAAGCCACTAAAAGAGGTACGACAGCAATCGAGGTGTTGAGTGTGGGGCAGAGAGCCCAAGGATGAGATGGAAACTGTAGCTGGTGAGCAAAAGTTATAGGTAATAAAAGAACAGGGACAGGAGGGAAGAGGGCCCTGCTCAGGAGAGCTTACAATCTAAAGGGAAGGGGGCAACGGGATCATATGGCATCAACGTAAACTGTAGGTCAGATCAAATTATGGAAAATTGTGCATATTATCTTACTGCCTTTTGCTTTGGCCCACTGTTTACACTGCCACCCACATGAGCAGCAGGCGTCTGCTAGTAGTGGGATAAATAATTAAATAATTATCGTGCCCACATAAGCTCTGTGCCAATTTGCACAGATCTAGTTATCTGGCCAAATTACTGCATTGCAAAATAAAAAGGTAATTTCTTATTTCCTGGTCCCCACATAGACACGTGACTGTGGAAGTGGAAGTGAGAGGAAGAAATAGCAGCTAAAGGACCCCAGATCCACAACAAGTGGCTTTCATTACACTCGCTTAAAGCACACACGAGGTCAGAAGGAAATTGTCATACTAATTTACATTTAAAGGACGGTACCACTATATTTCCACCCATATGCAGAGCTGTACGCATCTCAAAATGAGCATATAGGCCTTCCTATAGCAGGTGCAAAACATATGCCTCTAACAGGAGTATATGCGTGTTTCTGCTAGAGATGCTCACTGACCCCCGTGAACTGGTTTTGGTTTTGCATCTGGATTAGCTTCGTGTTTTGGCTTTGGTTTTGGCAAAACCGCATTCGTATATTTTGGTTTTGGTTTTGTATTTTTTAGAAAAATTGCTAAAATATGCTAAAATCACTAAATTTTGCTCTACATTATTATTAACTTCAATAACACTAATTGCAAGTCATTTGCAGTCCATTTAGGCCACCTCACAGGTCATAATATTATTTTCATACACTTTCAAACAAAGACTGCAGCGATTTGGCTGGATGGTTAGCGACAGAGCAATGACACAAACACACAGCAGTTCATAGCACATCTAGGACACATGGGCACACAGCAGTGGCAGAAAAGAAAAATGGGGGTCCGCCCTAACTCCTACCTCCCGCTTTGTTGGGTCTTAAAAAGGAATTCAAAACTTGCAAGATCCGATGATGTCACAATGACGTTTTGCCTCGTTTTCAATTCCGAGGGCGAGCGACAGTACCGAGCTGGCTCGGCTCAGTACTCGGACACCCTAAGTGCGGGTGTGTTCGGTTCTCGAGGAACCGAGCCTGACCATCTCTAGTTTCTGCAGGTCAGCATGAGCCACATTTGCATGACCATGTCTTTAGTGTACTTGGCTGGTATTTGCACACCCCTTCCCTCCCCTCCAGGTGCAGGAGGGTGTAAGTACCAGAACCAGGCTGTATAGGAGACTATGTATGCTCTCACTTTCTGGGCATGCGCAGAGCAATTTCACACATTTTAAATATACTGCATGCCCATCCCTGCCAATTTTCTCAGACAGCCGTAGGCTGGTTTCTACTATTAACAGGGAAACCTCAGGTGGGTTCCAAGACTTGTCAGCTCAGGAGCACAGAATCTAAATGGGCATGAGTATATAGAACAGAATGGGTTTTAGGAAAAAAATATGGATCCAAAGCCAAAACCAAAACACACGAGGGCAGTTTTGACAAAACCAAAACCAAAACATGAAGTTAATCCAGATCCAAAGCCAAAACCAAAACCAAAACACGGGGGTCAGTGAACATCTCTAATTTTTACACACTATAGTAATATAATAATCTGTCATATATATAACAGAGAATGATACCCTTGACAACGTTCTCAATAAATGTGAAAGTCACATTTACAATATAAAATATAATTAAATATAAATTAAATAAAGTGAAATTAAATTTATTAAAAACATCTGTTGTTTTCCCCTTTTAAAAATCCAATTGGAATTTTCCTGCCTCCGTCCAAAAGGAAGTATGAATTAAATAATGCAGTCAGACGCCCACAACTTAATAGAATAGAGCAGCCACAGTAATGACTAAAGCACTGGGCTCAGATGGTGCGGTCAATCCGCAATGGTAATTGTACTTGTTCTTTGTCCTTATTGTACTTGGTTTATGTACTTATTGTTCTTGATCTACATTTGCCCGTTCCTACCCTCTGCCATTCTACCTCCCCAGTTGTAAGGAGTCGCAAGTACAAGATGTAACCAAATATTCCTAAAAAAACATATGCGTATGCATTTTTGGTGAAGGTGCATATTAATTGCAAAACAGACATATGTCCAACTGTACATGAGCCTCTAGTGTTTAAGCTTAAGTTCTATTTTTTTGTATGGGAAAGATGTATGGGAAAATTTTGGACAGGTTCAACAAACCAGTTTGTGAATCACTTTAAAATAATTTTCATTATATTAGGTAAAGATAATGTATATAAAACAGCTCTAACAAGCATTAAAGCTAATTGACTCTGAAATTGTTATTTTAAAGGAAAGTGCATAGATCGTATTGGCACTAGGTCAAAGCAGCTTATAGGTATCATTCTTTTTCCCCCTTTTTGAAGGGGACAGAGGTAAACCAACCTGGCACATAAAGACCAGAGAACGGAAGGAGGAGGGTCCTCCAACACCATAGTGTGAAGAAGGCTACTGTCAAACAGAGATGGGAATGTTGCTGGTTCAAGTACACGTCTATACACGTCTACACTGTCTGAAACAAAGTTCATACATCCAACTTATTAAAAATATTTTACATAAATACTGTTACATGTATATATGCAATGGCAACAAGAGTTCTAGGACTAATGAGGAAGTATTAGTAGGGGCAATAAGGTCATACAATAGGTATACGTAATGTAATAAAATAAGTAATTGAGAAATAGGCTAGCAAAGATAGAAATTGGAAAATGAATTGCTAAAGAAAGTGAGTCTAATCTGCAATAGTTTTCAAGCATATAAATAGCAGAAAATGAAATGCTTGTGGCAATGAGCAGCAAAATGATGAACTAGGGAGATCGTCTTGAGGAGATGAGGAGAACGCTGACTTATTACATACCTACCACACTAGTAGATACTTCGACTCCACTATTGTTTGCTGATGGAACAAGGTTTCGTTTCTGATAAACCAATATTCCTTATAATTATGGACTTAATAACAACTTGTAGGTAACATAAGTCAGGAGGTTAATTAATGAGCTTATAATGTTTAAAAAAGAAGCAAAATTGAACGCAGGAAATGGTAGATCGTTGAACCCCGATTTCAGTTGTTGGTATTCATCACCATACGTTTCGCCACATCTGCTCCTTGTTCAATCATCTTTGAGCGCAAAGGACACTTGCTACCACCTATGATTTCAGGGAGTGAACGGGGTGAGGAAGGGGTGTATGCCCGTAGTCAGTGTAAGTAAGGGCGTGCCAATCTCGAGCGGACACAGCAGCGCCCAATTCAAGCTCTGGACATCTCTCAGGTACTTGTTTTTCAGCCGTATCTCTTCCTCCAGCTACAGGTCTAGTCTAAGTGCCGATTACTAGTGATGACGGCTGTGTATGCAGGTATTACATGTGCTTGCAATCAGTAACAACTGTAAAAATGTGTTTTATGTACAGTTGACATTCAGAACATCCTTATAAATGTATTTAATAGAAAAGGTGTAGCCAAGTAGGGACTTCGGGCTGTGTTGGTGTCCAGCACAGAGAGGCTTTTTTGATTATGTTCCTAGTGAGCATTGCCTGATAATGTCCTTATTACTCATTGTTCTAGTAAAGATGTTCCTACAGGTCGTCACATAGCTGACAATAACTTGCCCTGCACTGACATGGTCAATGCAGGTGGAAAAGGATCTATCTGCAGGTGCATTTTCTTAGTCAGCAGCAGCCTTACGTCATGTTAGGAAGGTACAGTGACAGGGCATTGACTTACAGGGCTGCCATTTTCCAGAAGTCCATTATCTTCTTGGAGAGGGTCATTTATTAATCTTTCTCAGGGAGCAGTGCCTGGAAGTCTCCCTATTGGTACTCACTGTTCTAGTGAGGCTGCTTCTATGGCTCTTCACACTGCTGTCCTGTGCTGACAACACCAAACGTGGCTGAAATAGATCTGCCTGCAAGTGTGAGTTCTGTGTCAGCCCCACAGAGCTGCCATAGAAAGTGCATCTTCCAGGAGTCTATTCTCCTCTTGAAGTGGTTTATTTGAATTGTTTGTTGCATGGGTATATATATATATATATATATATATATATATATATATATATATATATAAATAAATCTGGATTTTTTTCAGCTAGAGAGACAGAGTGGAGAAAGCAGAATGTCAGCTCACAGGGCTGGAGTTCAAAGGGAAATCAGATCTTGACAATATTAGATTTATTACAAACTGGCAATTTTATATAACCTAATGATCCTTGTATTTAATAGAATTGCCAGGGTGTTTGCTGAATAAAATCATAAATAAAATATAAACACATATATTTACTGCCCATGAACAGTCCTCTCACAGAAATGAGTTTCAATGACATATATGCCATAAAGTGCTGATTTGTATCATGTAGAGTCAATGACACAAAATCTTCACTAAGAACATACTTACCAACTTTCTTCAGCTCTCTTCCGGGAGCCTGCCGGTGGAGGTGGGCGTGAGGGGGCGGGGCGCTAAAAAACAAGTCGTTTTGGCCCCGCCCCATCATTTGCCAGCGGGGACCCGGGCCAAACGCTGCGATTCACCGGGAATCGCGGCATTTGGGATCTAATTCTGCCCACTTCACTAGGAAGTGGGCAGAATTCGGGAGATTGCCACACTCTCCCGGGAGTCCGGGAGACTTTTGCAAAATGCGGGAGTCTCCCGGACATTCCGGGAGAGTTGGCAAGTATGACTAAGAAGTCAATTGCACAAAGCTGCAGTGTGTTGTTTAGACGAAATGATTCATTAATGAATGCTTTTGTGTGTGCGAGTGCTATCACACTATGCAAAAAGAAATGCTTATTAATGGCCCACAATGATTTTGGGTCAAATATAAAAGTTCTGCTTAAGACTGGTCATCCTTGACTATCGATAGCAGAGCTCATATATGACCAATATATCTTCAAAGTAAGGGGATTAAACAAGAAATTTTTTTATGAATTTCATTGACCATGATAGACTAGTTAAATTGATGTTTCATGCGTCTGTCGTGAAGATGAGCGAATCTGCAGCAATTAGGCAGATGATTAGCTCTCAACAAATTCAACTGATTCAGGGAGCAATTACAAGCAGATAATTGGGTATCTGTCTGATAGGTGCACTTACAGGTTAAATTATCAGCAAGCGTCAAGATATAGTCACCTCTTGTTGACCTGCAAAATTTTCCATAGTTCAAATTAGACCTTTTTACTAATGTGACTTCCTGATGAAAAGTGGTCTTTACTTAAATGTTATATACAGTATATATTAAGCTAAAAGAGTGAGATATACAACCAGTGGCAGTAACAAGATATTGCAGGATTGTGATATACCTGCACTGTACATCACCCAAATACTAAACTATGTTACATATAAAACAAATAATAGCTTTGTAAACTGAATAATGTATTTATCTATTTCTATTTTCAGTTTAAATTATATGTTTATTGCCATCATATATTTAAAATACCTCTGAACCAAATAACTCACACAGAGATTTTTACAATGGTGATATAGCTCACAGGACTTTAAACTGCTTAAAATCAAGTTCTACATCTGGGGCCTGATTCATTAAGGATCTTAACTTGAGAAACTTCTTATTTCAGTCTCCTGGACAAAACCTTGTTACAATTAGAGATGGTCACTGACCCCCGTGTTTTGGTTTTGGATTCGGTTTTGGATCTGGATTACCGTCGTGTTTTGGTTTTGGTTTTGGTTTTGCAAAACCGCCATTGCGTGTTTTGGTTTTGGTTTTGGTTTTGTTTGGTTTTGTTTTGCTATTTTTTGGGAAAATCCATGTTTTTGGGCCTAAATTAACCCAATTTAGTGCTCCAACTGTTTTAGAGACAAGTAATCTAATTGTTGAGGTAATAAATCATCCAAAAAAACAGTTTAATTCTTCGTTGGTAGGCCTATTCTACACACAAAACTGATTGTCTTCCTCTCCATCTATGCATATTGGCAATGCAGCCATCGTCTTTGAATGTATATTACACCCTACACTTATAGTTAAATATGTAAAGAAATGGAAAAAGCCAGTTTGGTTTCTGTCTCTCAAGGCCCCCCTCCACTTGTATAAAATACCAAAAAATTCAGCCATTATAGACTGTACAATATTAATTGACATGGAGAAAGCCAGTTTGGTTTCTGTCTCTCAAGGCCCCCCTCCACTTGTATAAAATACCAAAAAATTCAGCCATTATAGACTGTACAATATTAATTGACATGGAGAAAGCCAGTTTGGTTTCTGTCTCTCTAGGCCCCCCTCCACTTGTATAAAATACTAAAAAATTCAGCCATTATAGACTGTACAATATAAATTGAAATGGACAAAGGCAGTTTGGTATCTGTCTGCATCAGATCCTCTCTCCACTAGGAGTAAAATAGAAAACTATTCAGCCGTTATATAATGTAGAATATAAATAGAAATTGAGAAAGGCAATTTGGTATCTGTCTGCATCATAATCATCAACATCATCATTAGCGCCCTCATCGCCTACACAAATCTCCCCCTCATCCTCTTCTAATTCCAAAGTGGCATCCTCAATTTGGGTATCACCGGCTACACTCGGGCTATTAAGGCACACATCAGCAGAATGCTCACGATTAGACATCCCACTGTTGGATGGACTCTCCACAGGGATTGTTGTCATTTGTGAATCAGAGCAAATATTCTCCTGTAATGCCTCACTGTTATCTTGCAGCTCGGCTTTGACGCGTAACAGTAGTTGTGCACCAATTGTAGGCTGGGTAACTTTTTGGGATCTGCCACTAATACCCAAAGGTGAAGGCCTCATTCTCTTTTTGCCACTGCGTGTGTAGAATGGCATGCTTGCAATTTTTTTTTTATCGTCACTTAACTTTTGCTCAGTTACACTTCTTTTTCGCTTCAATACAGTAAATTTTTTTGGGGTTTTTGTTTTTTGCACTAATTTGGAAACACTCTGTTGTTTGACATCGCCTTGGCCAGATGACGTACTGGGAACACTAACATCAGGACTGGTGACAGAACCTGGTTGCTCATTCAGATCATATGTGGACTGCTTTGAATCCATTCTGAGCGCAAACCACTGGGGAGTGCTAAAAATTATTTGGTAGATACTGCTGACAGATATGACTTTTGACAGCCAGAAATATTAATGCACAATTAGGGAGGACACCCCAAAAACACTGAGGAGTGCTAAAAATTATTTAGTAGATACTGCTGACAGATATGACTTTTGACAGCCAGAAATATTAATGCACAATTAGGGAGGACACCCCAAAAGCACTGAGGAGTGCTACAAATTATTTAGTAGATACTGCTGACAGATATGACTTTTGACAGCCAGAAATATTAATGCACAATTAGGGAGGACACCCCAAAAGCACTGAGGAGTGCTACAAATTATTTAGTAGATACTGCTGACAGATATGACTTTTGACAGCCAGAAATATTAATGCACAATTAGGGAGGACACCCCAAAAACACTGAGGAGTGCTAAAAATTATTGAGTAGATACTGCTGACAGATATGACTTTTGACAGCCAGAAATATTAATGCACAATTAGGGAGGACACCCCAAAAACACTGAGGAGTGCTAAAAATTATTGAGTAGATACTGCTGACAGATATGACTTTTGACAGCCAGAAATATTAATGCACAATTAGGGAGGACACCCCAAAAACACTGAGGAGTGCTAAAAATTATTGAGTAGATACTGCTGACAGATATGACTTTTGACAGCCAGAAATATTAATGCACAATTAGGGAGGACACCCCAAAAACACTGAGGAGTGCTAAAAATTATTGAGTAGATACTGCTGACAGATATGACTTTTGACAGCCAGAAATATTAATGCACAATTAGGGAGGACACCCCAAAAACACTGAGGAGTGCTAAAAATTATTGAGTAGATACTGCTGACAGATATGACTTTTGACAGCCAGAAATATTAATGCACAATTAGGGAGGACACCCCAAAAACACTGAGGAGTGCTAAAAATTATTGAGTAGATACTGCTGACAGATATGACTTTTGACAGCCAGAAATATTAATGCACAATTAGGGAGGACACCCCAAAAACACTGAGGAGTGCTAAAAATTATTGAGTAGATACTGCTGACAGATATGACTTTTGACAGCCAGAAATATTAATGCACAATTAGGGAGGACACCCCAAAAACACTGAGGAGTGCTAAAAATTATTGAGTAGATACTGCTGACAGATATGACTTTTGACAGCCAGAAATATTAATGCACAATTAGGGAGGACACCCCAAAAACACTGAGGAGTGCTAAAAATTATTGAGTAGATACTGCTGACAGATATGACTTTTGACAGCCAGAAATATTAATGCACAATTAGGGAGGACACCCCAAAAACACTGAGGAGTGCTAAAAATTATTGAGTAGATACTGCTGACAGATATGACTTTTGACAGCCAGAAATATTAATGCACAATTAGGGAGGACACCCCAAAAACACTGAGGAGTGCTAAAAATTATTGAGTAGATACTGCTGACAGATATGACTTTTGACAGCCAGAAATATTAATGCACAATTAGGGAGGACACCCCAAAAACACTGAGGAGTGCTAAAAATTATTGAGTAGATACTGCTGACAGATATGACTTTTGACAGCCAGAAATATTAATGCACAATTAGGGAGGACACCCCAAAAACACTGAGGAGTGCTAAAAATTATTGAGTAGATACTGCTGACAGATATGACTTTTGACAGCCAGAAATATTAATGCACAATTAGGGAGGACACCCCAAAAACACTGAGGAGTGCTAAAAATTATTGAGTAGATACTGCTGACAGATATGACTTTTGACAGCCAGAAATATTAATGCACAATTAGGGAGGACACCCCAAAAACACTGAGGAGTGCTAAAAATTATTGAGTAGATACTGCTGACAGATATGACTTTTGACAGCCAGAAATATTAATGCACAATTAGGGAGGACACCCCAAAAACACTGAGGTGTGCTACAAATTATTTAGTAGATACTGCTGACAGATATGACTTTTGACAGCCAGAAATATTAATGCACAATTATGGGGGACACCCCAAAAGCGCTGGGGAGTGCCAAATATGAAGAAAAAATAATAAACCTCTATCCTCCTCTCTGCACTAGCGATTTTGGTTAGAGCAATTGCAAGAACAATATTGTATTCTCTGTCCCTGCTCTAATTAGCCTATGACTACACCCTGCTCTCTCCCTCTGTCAAATGGCGATGGATTGCTGTGGAGGCGTGTATTTATAAAGTTGAAGTATCGCGAGAACCGAGTCCCGAGATCCGACGACGTCACAATGACGTTCGGCCTCGATTTGGATTCGGAATGGGCGGGAGAGTACCGAGCTGCTCAGCTCGGTACTCGGATACCCAAAGTTCGGGTGGGTTCGGTTCTCGGAGAACCGGACCCGCCCATCTCTAGTTACAATGCAAGGGGTGCAAATTAGTATTCTGTTCTGCACATAAGTTAAATACTGACTGTTTTTTCATGTAGCACACAAATATCAACTTTAAATTTCAGTGTACAAATAAGCTATCAAGTATTTGTGTGCTACATGATAAAACAGTCAGTATTTAACTTATGTGCAAAACAGAATACTAATTTGCACCCCTTGCATTGTAACATGGTTTTGTCCAGGAGACTGAAATAAGAAGTTTCTCAAGTTAAGATCCTTAATGAATCAGGCCCCTGGAGAGGAACCAATTTTCAGAATATACCCAATTACAGCAGGACACAGAAACACATATGAGGGTAGATTTCAAAACTTTGTAGGTATTATTAATAAATACTGGGAGCTTTGGAAAGTGGACCTGGATCTATCACTACTTATTGGGAATCAACTTTCAATGAGTTAAAATGGATGAGAACATGGTATACCGTCACAGTACATGATCATCTAAAGCAGAATGTGCATTACCTAGTTTCCCTGCATGTTGTCTGTGTAAGGTGTGCACTGCCCTTCAAAGGACAATGGGGTATATTTACTAAACTGCGGGTTTTAAAATGTAGAGATGTTGCCTATAGCAACCAATCAGATTCTACCTGTCATTTTGCAGAATGCACTATATAAATAACTAGAATCTGATTGGTTGCTATAGGCAACATCTCCACTTTTTCAAACCTGCACTTTAGTAAATACAGTATACCCCCAAGTCTATTAATAATGGATTTGGATCTCTCTGACTTTCACAAATATTTCACCAAACATTTAGGTCACCTCAACAACATTTCTGTCAGGTTTTGCCGTATGGCTGACTCCGCTTGGAATACAAAAATGAGATCTTGAAATGTCCTCCTCAGGGAGAGATTTAAATTGATATTTAACATGAATGCTAAATCATCAATGGGACATAATGAACATAATACCTGTATCTGGTTTTATAAGTACTATTTCCAATTGTTTGCCAAAGTTGCCTTATAATGATTTCAAATATCAATAATATGACATATGTTTGTAATAATGTGCACATTTTATTGTGGATTACTGTCATTTATTTATATTTTATTTGTTCTTATTTATTACTTCCAAGATTCTAAAATAATCTTTGTAGCAACTTAACCTATAGCTGCTCATACAGGCATAACTGATTTGATCTAGTATCATATATTATTAATAACCTCTCTGAATAGCAACTTTATTTTATTTCGGTCACTTATTTCACCTGCACAGGAATAATGTTTTATTTTATCAATTATTCACCTACAAGATCTGCAATATTTCCTCCTTATATGTTTGTCTATTAATTTGATTTAATATTGTGATTTTGTTGAGTAGAATTCCTTTTTTCTATGCTGTATGAGCTTGGCAAAGTGTTCCGTGATGCCATGGAAACAATTTGTATATACTAATACCATGGCGTTCTCATTCTGAAGGACCAAATGGGATTGAGGGCATTGCCCTCACAGATCGCAACGCATTTGGGGCTAGATTTACTAAAGTACGGTTTGCTCAAACCGCCGGTTTTCGGCTAGTTTTCAGGCAGTTTTTAAACCGCCGGATTTACTAAAGCCCAAACCGCCGTCCAAACGGCCAGAAATGACTTTTTCCTAAACCACTACTTTACAAACCGCCATCCCGATTTTAACAATGATGAACATGCAAACAGTCGGATTTACTAAGCTGGGGTTTTCAAAACCGCCGCAAAACAGCCACCCAAATGGCCAAAATGAAAGAGGTGGTTGCCAGGGGCGGGCTGGACCGGGCTCAGTCTAACGGCTATTCGGGCCGGATGTCCCACCGGGTGAAAAATGAAAAATTAGCACAATATTACCGGCGGCCGCATCGCGTGCCGCGTCAGCACACAGGATAATGACGCGGCCGCATCGCGTGTCATGCTGATACCTACCAGCCCGCGCCTGGTTGTTGCAATAGGCAAGATTGATCAAACTGCTGCTGTTTGAGATATTTTACCATTCAGAACATAAGTGAAAGCACCATTGATATTTTAATCATTTGGAAAATCCTAATTTATTGTTAAAGGGACAAAATAAATGTAATATTAATTTATGAGAGAAATTTTTTTGTATATTTTTTTTTTTTAAAGGGACACTATTATAGCATTATATTATGTAGAAAATGTGAATATATAATATTATTAACTGATTGTTAATGGTGGATATAATTATTTATGTTGCACAATTTGTCATGACATATTGTCCAAATAATATAATAAGTAAATAATTTTATCCCCTTAATATAAATGAAATTTTTTTTATTCCCTCATAAAATAATATTTAATTCATTTTGCCCCTTAATCAATAAATAATGATTGCCAACATAATTTAAATGTCAATGGTGCTTTCTCTAATGTTCTGAATGGCAAAATAGTTCAAACAGCATATTTAAGCTATCTAGCCATTCTAAAGCAGGTATTAAAACGGTCCTGTTCTGTCTTTTGGATGGCGGTTTTGATTGCAGTTTCATCCAAACCGCTGGCGATTTAGCTTTTTCAATCCGCCATACATCACCAGTCATTTTAAATTGAAGCCTCAAGTCGCCCTATAGTAAATGCGGCGGTTTTAAACACTAAACCGCCGGCGATGGGTGACGGTTTCAAACCACCACCAAACACGATTCTTAGTAAATCTAGCCCTTGGTCTTTCACCTCTATTTACACCTGGTGCCTTAGCAGTAGTTAATATTAGGTCAGAAACTCATGTAGGGTTGAGGATCACGAGCCTGAGTCATTATGGAAAGTAAGGCAAAAAAAAGGATTAAATTTGTTCCTGGACAAACCATGTTACAATACAAGGGGTGCAAATTAGTTTATTATTTTGCACATAAGTTAAATACTGGCTGCTTTTCATCTAGCACACAAATACTTGATAGCTTTATTTTTTTACACTGAAATTTATAGTTGATCTAGGACATGCCCTGCCCCAACTATAAATATGACCCTACATTTTAAATTTACCTCCCCCTCAGATACAACATGTTTTTGCCAAGGTGCAAAAATACTCCTTATCTTTTCTTTGCTCTCCTTAATGACTCAGGTCCCAAGTGTTTACCTATCAATACCCTTTTCAGTGCAAGAAGGAACATTGTGTCTGACCAAGGTAGAAAAAATACATGTGGAATATAGGTTCACATACAAAGCACAGGACAAGAGCAAAATTCTCTTTGTTTATGTTGTGTACCCAGATGTACACGAAAGTAAATATTTTTGCAGAGCAAGATGGTAGCATTTACCAAGGAGCAGAAATTTTGCATTGACCAATGGGAGGCGTTAGAACGTTCCTTGCTAAGTATTAGCTGTGCTTCTAGCCATGCAGAGAGATACATGGCCATTTCAACTGCACAAAAGGACTTAATTTTTGCACCAGTTCAGAACTGGGAGAGATTGGATATTTCTAGATGCACAAGTGTTATATGTAGTAAGACCGGTGTAAGAGTTGCAATGGTCGAAAGATTGTCAGAGAGAAGAAGATTCTTGATGTCTCTTCACACAGCTCCCTGCAAACCTAGGTGCACAAATAGTTTGCAAAAGCATCTCCAGAAAGTGGAAATTAGATATGCACTTTGCAGTGTGCTGGGTAGAACATCAAGGTGCACCGGTGTAAAATTAAGATATTTTGTGGTGCATCGGTTGTTCTTCACAAATAAGGTCTTCTGTGTTTGTACGTAAGTGTGCGAAATCAGAAAACAGAGAATGGTGGATGGATTAACTTTGTCTGACTCTTATATACCACACTTCTGCTACACATATATTTTCTACTTGTGTTTAATAAAATTTCTTTTTTAGTGTAGTAGACGCTTTTTAATATCTTTTATATATTTTTTGAATATTGTATTTGTACAACAAATTACACTGACCATGGACATCTGCAGGAAAAGCCACTCTCATTTCTGTAGTATATCTCACCTGTTGCTATTAACTAGGATTGTCCAACACCGTAGTGTATCTTCCTTATTACTGATCAGACACACCTTTTAAAACCCACCCTCTAACACTAGGTGGATTACACAGTGCATTCTAGAAGAGATACAAATACTTTCATCTCGGTCTTCAACTTAGTGGCCATTTTGTATGGGATCAGTAGTTATAGTATGTACTGCAGTGAATTGCTTGTATCTTCTGTGTAGATAAAGACCATTCATCTGTAACTGCTATAAAACTAATATAATAATACAATATTCAAAAGCATACAGAAGAACTACAATTTCCAGGATGTTCTACCTCCTGTGCTGCCTTCCTCTATATGAAAGCTAGTACTATGTATGCCCCCTGCTGGTCCCTCCATGACCTTGCCATGCTCCTCTCCTCTTCTTGCCATGCTCATCTCAGGCCGCACACATGATTTTATACCACTCCCCAGCCCCACTGACAATTCCCAGCAAACACCTGTAATCATACTTGCCTACTTTGGAAATCTCCCACCGGGAGGGTAGATCTAACTGATGTATCCTGGGGGCTTTGCCATGTGAATTGCATCCCCAGGCTCGCCCCCGCTGAACCAGGCTAATATTGTCCGATTACAGCCGGGAGGAAGGATGACGTGATTAGGCCCACCCCCACCCACTTCACCAACGAAGAGGGCAAGATGTAGGAGGTTGCCCTGCGCTCCCGGGAGTCCAGGGCAACTCACCAAAATTCGGGAGTCTCCCAGACATTCAAGGAGAGTAGGCAACTGTCATTTCTAATTCCTCCACACTTCACTTCCAAATGATACTGAGATGCTGGTGTGTTGGTACAGAGGCATTTGTCACAAATGCAGCCTTATAAATGTGACTGTGACCAGATAGGATTACTTTACTGCCCAGTCTTGGTGGAAAGGGATGTTACACAGTTTATCTGGATTGCTTTCTCACCATCAGTAACCGACTGTTACTGACCACTCCTACTGGTGTCAGCTGCCACCAGACTCTCGCTGACTTACGAATGGCAACTTTGCAATAGTTGTAGGAGGATTCGGCTGCCACCACTAGGCTCCTTCACTGGCTCTTGGAACTGTTTATTTCTGGGTAGCTGGTACAGCTGCTGCAGTGCCTCTTCGTAGTGGGCTAACACCTCCTGATCTCTTAATATGAATCAGCTGGGCAGTGGGCAGAGCATTGACAAAGAGATGTTGGGTTCAATCAGGACATCCAGGGAATGGATTAGAGAGTAAGCTCTTATATGTTGGTCACAGGATACAGCAGGCAATAGGGGTCAGGCAGAATCTTTAAGCAATTATGTTTATTACTTCAGGGTCCTGATAAGGTCCTTTACACACTAGTTGAAGTTACTAGTAATCATCCAGAAGTTCAGATAGTATGTATAGTTGAAATACAGAATACAGCTCTTTATATACTATTTCTGACACACATGTTGGCAGAGGGTAACCCAGACCTCTACCCATACCTGGCACCACAACATCTGAGATTTTACATTCAATGATTAGCAACAGGATGTAATATATTCTCTAAACTTAAAATTAGTGCAATTTAAACTTAACAAAAGTTACATCAATCTGTGATTTTCCAAATTACTTGCTCTTACATTAATCAGATCCTCTATCTCTCTAAGAAACAGGATACATGGGCTAAAGCTCCTCTGTTGTGCATTCAGGCTAAAAAAGATGTGTTGGTCACTCTAAGATGATAAGGCGTCCTTAGCATGGGACTTCGTTTAGAAAAATTACAAAAACAAATTTTCTCTAACATGGCATACTATCCTAGGAAGAAATATATTTCCAATAAAAAAAAAAATCAGTACATTTGCAATAATATACAGAGGCACACTGCCCCACTGACTGAAATAAATGTATATAATAATAAGTTATTTCTACAAGATCCAGCCAAAGTGACTAATTATGAATACTTATGAATTGTTCAGAGAGGACATGTTATCATTGTTCTCTGCAATGGACCAGTTAATAATTGCCCACATTTGTGTAATCCAACTTTTTAAAAATCCTTTACTAAACTGCGGGTTTTAAAAAGTGGAGATGTTGTCTATAGCAACCAATAAGATTCTAGTTATCATTTTATTTAGTACATTCTACAAAATGACAGCTAGAATCTGATTGGTTACTATAGGCAACATATCGCACTTTTTCAAACCTTCAGTTCAGTAAATATACTCCCGAATCTTACTTTAGCCCAGTTTGCATTAGAATAGTCAAAGCTAATGTCTGATCTTGTGAAGATTCATTGAGCTCACAAAATACATCTACCACTGTGTGTATCCAACAGGTACATTTTATGTGTCAGTGTCTGGCCTCAACCATAGTGAGAGGGGCTAAGTGATAAGTCTATGACAGAAAATACCCAATACACCATCTGTCTATTTCCGCATGTATTTTTATTAAAAAAATATTACCCAAATAATTAAATTCCAAATCACGTCAGTGAAGTTTTTCCTTGTCACCAATGTCACTTGATATTTAGCATTATGTTATTTAGAGCTTATAACAGATTCACACTCTTCAATTTATAGATAAAACCAGCTGGCAATTTTCCATCTGCAGTAGTGACATGTCACCCAGATGGTACTTGCATTTCTGCTCTTTTTAAACATCTGTCACACTGAGAAATTGAACACATTTCCTTCTCTGTGAATCATTTGGCAAATTATTTTAATGCCGCAAAAACAATTTTCTACTACTTGGAGACAAATAAATAGACACATAACAGTTCATAATCATTCGATTGATAGCGGGCATAACAGCAAATCATACGAAAAGGCAAACCTGCTGTTCTATTTTAGAAAATGGTGATGTCTTAAATTATGCAATTTGTTCAGAGTACGTGTTTTAAGAAGTAACATCTTACTGATTCTGCTCCTGGTGCCATGCAGCGATTTATAATGCAGTTATTAGTCTAATCTATGTGCCATTGTACAAAGGGACTTATGTAGAACTCTAAAGCATTTTTATCCACTTACCAAAAGTTTTCTAAATAGCCAAGAAGAAAATAACAGCAAAAACAAGTTTAAAAATATACTATACGTGTATATGACTGAACAAAAACAAAAAATGTACAGAGAAGAATACTTCATTTTTTAAAGACAAGCTTTAAGAGTTTTATTGTATTTATTGCATTAATGTGTGCATTTGTATGTTCTTTTTAATGTTTTTATTTTGTATATATTTTGGTTGTAAGTCAATTACAATAGCTCTAACAATATGTTTGCCCTGGTATATATACAAATAAAGAAGTGAAGGTTGCTCAATCAATTTATAGGCTATAGCAGGTGCTTTTGAAAGGGTGGGGTTATCCTGAAAGGAACAAACACACAGAGAGATCCCCCAGCACACTGCTATAGCCAGCCCCGGACTGGCCTGCCGGCCAGCCGGACTGTACACGATAGGCCCGGCCACGATTAATCCCCGCCCCCTCCGATGCTGCGGCGGAGCTTGCAGGGAGCACCTCAATGACGGTCCCACTCCCGGACGTCTGCGGCGGCAGTGTATCAAACACACTACCGTGCAGGTGCAGAGAGCCGTGTCTATATATATATATATATAAATAAATATATATATATATATATATATATATATATATATATATATATATATATAGTGTGTGTGTGAATTGGGGACACTTGCGTAGCATACCATTGGGACACTACTGTGTGGCATAACATTTGGGGCACTACTGTGTGGCATAACATTGATTTGGGGGCGCTACTGTGTGGCATAACATTGTTTTGGGGGCACTACTATGTGGCATAGGGGGGCTGCTTATCTATACAAAACTATAGGGGGGCTGACAATACTAAACTATAGTGAGGGGGGGCTGCACAAAGAACACTATAGGGTGGGGGTGATGGGACTTTAATGCTGAGGTGGTTTGGGTCTATAATTGAATGTGGGGCTGAGTGTGGGGAGGAGGGCTATCTATTAAATGTAAATATTAATTATTAAATGCTATTAATGGTCATGGGAAATGGATGTTTTAAACTTAAATGCTATTAATTTATTGCTGGGGCTGTTTGGAGGGAGGGTAATAGGTTTATTTATTAAATGGGAATACTATTAATTTAATGTTGGGGTTGGTTGGAGGGAAATAGATCTATTTATCACATGTGAGCACTATTACTTTAATGTTGAGGCTGGAGAGAGGCCTAATTATTAAATGTGGGTGCTGTTGATTTGGCAGGGATGGTTGGTGTTTCTAAATGTACCCATTATTTTTCCCAAATAGAGCACTCAACATTCTAGGATCCAGACAAGCCTCAACTAAAGAAACCAGCAGCCACAGGTAGTAAAAGTGACAACAACAGGTAGGACAGTCTGTCAAATGTTCTGAGTCTAGTGCAGGTCTGGCTAACCTGTGGTACTCCAGGTGTTGTGAAACTACAAGTCCCAGAATACCCCTACAGCAATAAGCTGCCATATATTGGCAAAGCATGCTGGGGCTTGTAGTTTCACAACACCTAGAGTGTCATAGGTTAGCCAACCCTGATCTAGTGGGACAATCCTGATTTTTGGTGACTGTTCTGTCTAATCTAAGGGGCAGGTCAACACTGTGTATTCTTTATACACACACTGCATTCTTTACATACTACACTAAGGTGCTAGCTGTCCTTCATGGACTGACCACTCCCCCTCTAGTGTCTGGTCCCGCCTCTTTGATGACTGACCACACCCCACTCTGGTGGGCCCCTAGTGTTGCATTCCCCCGGTGGGCCCTTCATGCCCCAGTCCGACACTGGCAATAGCCAGCAACAGATCTGCTATTTCTACTGTAGATAAAAATGCAAAAGTCTTAGTTGCACACATTTGCAGTGGCTTGAAATTGCCGCTTGGATTCCTTTAAATTTAAAGCGGCAATTTCAAGCCACCGCAGGTTAAGTGTTTAAACACTTAACCCGACATTGCCACTTTAAATTTAAAGGAATCTAAGTCGCGATGACAAAAAACTGTACTGCCGGACATCTCTTCATTAGAAATGACTTGCGGTCAGTATTGTGGTGCATCGCTTAGCTGCGGAGTCGTTGTAAAGGTAAGTCTATCAATAGTAACATAGATTTTTAACACTTTCGTCTTTCTTTTGTAGGGCAAATGGGTGTCGGATTTTTTAATACCGAAAAACCGTACCCCACCCTAAAAAAGACAGTGTAGGTATAATGGAAGTTATGATAGTTATTTTCCTATTATTTTTCTATTTTTTTCTTAAACTAAAAATTCTCATAATTTGTGGATACTCCAGACCACCAAAATTGCTTTGTCAGATGTATAACAAATTGTTACTATTTTTATAAAATTAAAAGGGATAAATTGTAAAAAATTGTATCACTTGCTGTAAACTTGCCATCTCAGAACACAGACTAGCTTGTCACTGGTTCTGGATATTGTAATCTGGATAACCACGGCCTGTCTGAGCTCTTCTCCAACAAAGCAGGCGCGCTATCTCTGCTTTTATTCTACCAAGCTGCTACTCCAACCAGGTAGTATGGGAATAGAGTGCCTGCTTTATTGGAGTTTTAACAACGATTAAAAAAAAGTCCCGATCAGCAAGTCGATTCATGAGTACACACTAAACACTGTTTATACAATTTACCTTCAGATCTGTGCTCTTCATCTGTCATAACCATCAGCTGAAAAGATTGTGACTCTGCACACTTCATAGAGATCTATAGACACTGCTGGTCCTGACTGTATACACACTGCAGGATTGGATCGATGTTCCATTGTTGATTGAAGTTTTAAGTCCAGTTTAAAAATCGAATGAAATGATACAATGTGCTTTGGAACGATAATTGTTCATTGTTGCAGTGTACAAACTAATGCGATATCGGGCTGAACGGTCGATTATCATGTGATTGGCCCGATAATCAGCTGAAAACACTGTGGTGTGTACCCAGCCTAACTATGAGACCTGAACAGTCTGTCAGTTGATGCTATAGACTGAGATTTAAAAAATAGAGAGACTTATCACAAGTCGCTTATCAGATATAACCCAGAAACAAATGGCATCAATAAACAGGCTATTTACATCTTGCATTAATTTAATATAAATCAGTTATTATAATATATTTCAAGTAAATCCCACATTATTACCAATAACACATGAGTGATAATTGAAAGTTTATTATCAGATAATCCTAGTAAGAGTTAAATTAGAAGTTATATTTTATATTTAGAGATTAACTATTGCAATTCCCTTGCTATTGTTTTGTTGAATTATTACTCCTTATCAGACATTGTTTGCAGTTACCCTATTCTCTTCCAGCCACACACCCTCACATATTGCTTCAATTTCCCTTTTAACTTCAATAAACATTCCACATAGGCTTCCAGTTTACAGAAGCTTGCGTCTGGCGGGTCAGGCAATGGTTCTCCCAGGACAACCCCTGTTGTGTAAAGTCCTCACCCATTACCGACCATGGGCTTGATTCATTAAGGATAGTTAAGCAAAAATAAGCAAGTAAGGTAAAACCATGTTGCATTGGAGGGGGAGGAAAATTTAAAATGTGACGGCAGATTTATAGTTGGGGGAGAGCGTGTCCTGGATCAACTTTAAATTTCAGTGTAAAAATAAAGCTATCAAGTATTTATGTGCCAAATGAAAAAACAGCCAGTATTTTCCTTATGTGCAAAATAATAAACTCATTTGCACCCCTTGCATTGCAACATGGTTTTGTCCAATTAATGAATCCGGTCCCATGGACCAAGAGGTCTGGGTGGAGGCATTGCAATGCAATTTGTTGAATGAAACTGCAATCAATATTTTGCAGGCCTGGGTCACACCTGCACAGGGGTTACATAGCATATCGCAGCACCTCCAAAATCTATTCAAATAAATACAGCTATGTAAATAAACTAATGCTGGTCACATAAATACAGGACAATTGGATAAGTAGCAGTATCAGTTGCTGACAACATGTGGCGTCTTTTAGAGCACTTATACACATTACCTTATAGTAGTCATCCTCAAGCACATGTATGAAGATGCCTGAAGCTGACCCGATTGTGCTTGTTCTGGGACTAATTAGGGGCGACTGGAATGACATCGCTTTATGTGTGGCCAACTTGACCATTACACACAAAGCTAATACGGCTCAGAATAAAAACCATTAAAAGGAAGAATAGAACAAAGATAAGAGTCAACATTATGTTTATTCCCTGCAGAGGATGATATCTGATAAATGTAGAGTATTTAGGTTATATTACTGACTGGTGCAATTTACAGCTTCCTTACAAGTGCTTAAAAATACAAATCATCCACAATATCAGAACAAATAAACAGTAAAGATATTGACATGCTAACTTAGATTTATGGTCATATTTAATGCTAGTTGTGTATTGTCGGTGACTTTCTCAGTGAGTGAGAGAAGCAGGGTATGTGCAGTACAGTAATGTGCTGAGTATTGGGACTTATGTGCGCTGAATATGCTGAACCTTATACATTAAAGTGAACACATCCAAGGGAGCCAGCAAGCACAAGGCACTTATCATATTTCCCTAACAAACGTAGCTTCATTTAAAGTATTTCTCCCCGGGATTGTAGAATTCAGCAATATGAAGACAAGGCCTTGATGGAGCTGTAGATAACTAGAAATCCGCAATAAATAATATATGTAGCCAATGTTGGTGAGAAATACATATGGTAATTGTTATGTTGTGATGGGTGGAGGTCACATATCATATATATATCCATATACTGTGTTGAAGTCAGCTAATTGGATATAATCATCTCAATTAATATCTAACAACTTCATTGTCTTTGTCCGAAATTATGCGTATAGCACGCTACGGCATGGAGGAGGATATTCAGCCGCAAAATGTTGCAACACGGTTTTTCATACATTTACACACATTCACACGAACATTCACATTTGTAATTAGCTCATATTAAATGTAGTTGCAACACATAGTTATTTATGTTGAAATGTAGAAATGTTTTTGGTTGATATTATAATTTATATACACGTTAGTGATATCCAAGGTTCAGGTCACAGGAATCATATCATGTCTGGTATCATTTTAATCCCCAATTTATTCGCAGACGTCCGGTTCAATCGCCAAACGGATCACAATTTACATATGGTAGTTATAAATTGTAGGGAATAAATTATTAGAATGATATTGTCTGTGTAATGTAAATAGACTAGTTTAAAATGGTTCTTGGCGGGAAAACTAAATATGCATCCTCTGGAGAAGCCAAGCCCACCCCTAGATGGCATCGTTTGAACTGGCCGATGACCTGAATTACACTGGACCTTCCTGAAGCCTGGACCTATGGAAGCAAGCCACATCATCTGTATTGTTTCACTGTATTCAGTGACTGTATATAAGCAGGCGCTCTAAGCCCAGTAGTTAGTCTACTTGACCACAGCCTTCAGACCTGAATGACTGTACACTGGATCCAGAGAGCCTGCGATAAGTAATGGCTGTACTTATTTTATTCTCACTTATTACTCTGCTACTTTTGGCTAATAAATCAAATTGTGCTTTGGCACCACATCACTCGAAGTGGACAATCGTTATTGGATAGCAACTAAGTGCTCATAACAACTGATTGCCTTACATTTTAAACAAGACTTTCCATAAAATAATGCAACTGTAAACTGTCTGTACTTATTATCTTTACAAAAAATGGAAGAGGTAGTAGGACCATGTAATATTTTGCCTTATTGGTGGTAAGTGGACCTAACAGTATAAATTAATAAGATACCTGTAAGTCATGTTACCTGTGTTTTTAAAGAAAACACAAACACAAATAATGACAGATTAACTCTTTCATGGCATAGAGGGACTTAAAATTATGTAGAGGAAAGTTCAAGATCATGATACAATTAGAAGTGATCAACACCATTGGTAACATCATTTTATACATTTATTACAAATTAAATCTTACTATTGCCATAACTCCCAATAGTCCTTCCAGAGGGCAGGGGGCAATGTCTATCTGAAAACTGGCCTGGTCTTACATGAAAGGGGTTGGCCACTGATTAGACAGATTGTGGACGTGAACAAATATTTTCCATTTTTTTCATTTTGAAGTCTTGAGAAATATAATATTCTTACAGGATCCATATTGATAATCCAATTTATGCAATAGTTTAAATAATCCTTTGTCTCACATTAGAAAATATATCACTCATATCTAATAAGAAACAATGATTGAAATAAATAAATAAAAGCAACCATGCGCTTGAGATCCATATTATAAAGGCAACAAACAAAAAGTAAAACTGAAGGGGATCCCCATTTTATACAGAAATAAGGGAATATCAGCAGTATCACATAAACAAATAAGCAGCCTTGTTGGTTACATTAGAGTGACATGCTTTAAAAGCGGTGAGCTCGCTATTCCAAAACTTGAAGATAGACAAAACAATCCCGATTACAATAACATAGACCTGGTCTAAAATCAGACTTAAATTATTATAGACAGAGGACGTTTCCGAACACACTGTAATGCAGACTGGTATAAATTGCGAACATACTGAAAGAAGGCACTTAACTTTGACGTCACTAAAGAGTGCGACATTGAGATTTTGGAATTTAAAGTTGCAATGTCAGGACCCGGCAACTGAACAGCTTAATCTAAGGGTTAGGGTTAGGGTTAAGACTAGGGTTAGGCGCCGGGTTCTGCCATTGACGCTTTTAATTCCGAAATTGACACAGGTTTCAATGTTGGCGCACTAAGATCACAGTTTTAATTATATAAATGATGGTGGCAACTAAAGCAAATGCAAGTTCAGCTAACCAGCTAATACTGTACAAACAATCATCCGGATGGCCAACCGGTCCACAATCCCAGGCACTAACTTAACGGCGTCAGAGAAACTACACCCCTTCTGACATTCGATGAAATAAAACCCAGGGCATTCGTAGAAATGACCCTAAATGACATATAGATCGAAGGAGGGAGAATCCTGCGGCTAAACATAAACACTTGTGCCATGAATTAGCCACTGACTGCACTGCTTTCCCACCAAAAGCTGTGTTTTCTTTAATGGACACAAAGCCTGCCACCCCACAACCCTATAAACTCCACCAAAGAGCCAAAAATGTGGCCTAAATAAAATAAAATATCCAAACCTTGGTATACTACAATTTAGCAGGTCTGATGTACTTATTATAGGTGGATGATTTCCAACCGACCAATAGTTTGATGCTCTCCACAGAGAACCCTGCTACAGTCGCAGAAGTGGACGAACTTATTCTAAAGGAATGGGTGCCATAATCGGCTGTGTTTAGCCCTATAATTGTAAAAAACATCTCTTAATTGGTAACTAGAAAGAGGCGTAGGGTCGTGGGGGAGCAGTCCCAAGCAGGGGAGAGTTTAGATGCAGACACCAGCTCACTAATTCTAAAGGTCTCAAAAAAGGGCAGCAAAAAAAGCTGTGCTAAATAGTAAAGCTTCATAGCTGTCACCTCCCGGACCGCATCGATCAGCTTACGCTCAAGATCAGCACAAGGAGCAAGTTCTCCGAATTTCACCCAGTTAAAAACGGGAAAGTGTGTCCGCTAAAGCATTCTCAATACCCAGCACTTGCTTATCTAGGAAGAGCAAAATTACATGCTAAATCAGCCTAATCGCAGGGGCAGAAGTGGCGCTCTGCTTGTTGATGGACTGGACAACTCTCAAATTGTCACAACAGAAAATGATGTCACGGCCCTGTAAGCGAGGAGCCCATAGCTCCATAGTTACCATGATGAAGAAATGCTCAAGCACGAACCGATTAGCAATAACGCTCAAGGGCCATGGTGCCCTGTTGAGGTAGGCCCCAAAACCCCTAGAACTCACAGCATCCGCATACAGCCAGAGCTGGACACAACATTTCCTGGCTATATGCAAACCTTGCTAAATTTGTCAAGGAGTCGCACCCAAATGACAAGTCCTCCCCAAGTTCTTGTGATAGCCGAATACGCACATGGGTTTTAGCCACACTGGCCGTCACCCTTTCCAATTTCTGACAAAAAGCTTTACCCATAGGGATAATGTTTCAAGCAAAATTAAGGGACCCTTACACCGTTTGGATTTGCATGCCTGACTGACACAATCATCTCACATTTTCACCACCTTTTCTATAGGAAAGGGGTAGCAACCTACTATGGTGTCTTTCTTGGTGACTTTTTACACCAAACAAGTCTGAAAGTGGAATCCACTGTTTCTAATTACCTCAATCCTACTGCTGTCAACACTGTTAATCGCATTTATGTCTTATTGAACCTGCTCCAAGCAAAATGCAATGTGTTTGACTATGTTGGGCTTCAATTAGAGTTAGGAGCAAGTACAGCTAAAGGACCAAATCCTCACCCGAGCAAACCATGTTGACATACAAAGGGTGTAAATGTAATTGTTTGAGCAGGCAGAGAAAATACAACCGGTCTTATATGTAGCAAACAAATGCTTGTCAGCTGATTTTTTTTGTAAAGTTTTCCGTACTGCTGACGGGCACCAAAAAAGGTACGCATATGTCCGTATGTAGACTTTGGCACATCTTATGCTTGTGGCTATATTATATGAATATCTTTCTATTCACACTACTTCAATGACATTTCCATTTGGACCAATGCACCAAAGAAGACTCCCATTGAATTTCTTAAGGTGAAAACGCTCTGGAACTCACTCCCACTCTCAATCAAGCTTTCACCCCCCTCCATGGCTTCACATGGCTCTCAAAGCCCTGTTCTTCATCAAAGCCTACCAACTTCATCCTAACCTACCCCTCACATTACTTAGATCGCCAGCTCACCTGTGCCTTCCCTCCTATATTCAACTAATGGCTCTGATCCTGTTTGCTGCACCTATATTGTGGTAATTTGCTATTTGTAGTGCACTATTTATGCCTTTTTTGTTATTTCCTGTTTTGCCTTGTACTGTTTTCTTGTATTCTTTTTGTACAGCCCTACGGACCCTTTCGTAAATAAGCGATAATAATAATAACACTGCCAGCCCACATCTTGAACCATCCTATCCACTGTATCTATGCTATCTCTACTTGTCACTGCGGATTTGAAAAAGTGGAGATGTTGCCTATAGCAACCAATCAGATTCTAGTGTCTGATTCATTAAGGATCTTAAATGAAGAGGATCCTTATTTCAGTCTCCTGGACAAAACCATGTTACAATGCAATGGGTGCAAATGAGTGTTCTGTTTTGCACATAAGTTAAATACTGACTGATTTTTCATGTAGCACACGCATATCAACTTTGAATTTCAGTGTACAAATAAGCTATTAAATATTTGTGTGTTACATGAAAAAACAATCAGGCCCCTAGTTATCATTTATTTAGTATGTTCTACAGAATGACAGCCATAATCTGATTGGTTGTTATAGGCAACATTTCCACCCGCAGCTTGATAAATCTACCCCCTGATGTACATCTCGTAGAAATGCTCGAGATACCACTGACAGAATATACGCACATAAATGCGCTATTTCTTTTGTAAATATTTTTACTGAGTACATTTGGAGCGCAAATGCTTACAACTCTACATGAGTCCCATTGGCTATATATTGGGCACGTAATGGGCTTCAGTATGCTGGCTATCTGATGGCATATAAGGCAATATGGTCATACTGAATAGGACCATATAGCCTTACATGCTATAGTGCATCTGCCATCTACTCACTTTCAGGCTGCAATAAGTACATATTTTTCAGCAAACTACACCCAAGGTATGTGTATGTGTATATATATATATATATATATATATATATATATATGAATACATATACAGCTGTGTCATGTGCATTACAATAATAATTTTTGCAGTAATGTTATGGTGCATATTAATGTTTATATATTTATTTTTTATTTAATGTCATGCTAATGTAGAATTTAAGTGTAAGCCTTTCATGCCACACTACTCTGTCAAATTAATTTAAGGTGTGCGCCCCCCCCCCCCCTCCTAATTTAGGAGCCTCTTGGATATTCCAGGAACGAGGTCAACTATGTATTTTTGTTATCATTTATCTCTTTCTGAGCACACATAAGAACACACATACTTCTCTATCCACTATTTTTATTACAGATATAGAAATATTTCCTATGTATCCTAGCAGTCTACTGGTGAGGTTAAATATATGTCATCACTCAGCTGTTCTCAGTATGTTGACAAGCTCCCCATTTTTATCATAAGAGAATATTTAACCCTTTTTTATATTTCTAGATATTTACAGACACAAGAGATGTCAATAAAATGACAGTAAAGCTGCTTAAATCTCCCCCATAACAGCTGAGAAAACCAATGTGTTAATTTGTGTGCTCAAATCTTCTTTCTGCCTTGTCTCTTAATTACAGTTCTCCAGGCCAAAATCTGCCAGCTGCCTCCTCTGCCAGGCATAAGCAAATCAACTGTATAAGGCAGTTATCAAGATGTAGTCAGAGGATTAAATTAACTCCGAAAATAGAAATCGTATTAGGCAGAAAGTTAGTGGCTTACTGCACAGGGAAATGTTACATTCACTCTCCATTCATACTGAAGCTATTTTGTGCTCATTACACCTTAGCAATACATTTATATCTTCTGAGTGCTTCAAATTTTCATTCCAATTTATCATCTGCTGCAATTTCCCAAGAATATGCGTACGTTATCTAACCTAAATAATCCAAGAATGAGGCCAGTCAAGTAAATTGGAAAGAAATGACGGACACCACGGAAAGGCACCTTCATTACCATTATCACGTATCTTAATTTTTACTGGAAATAAATTTCAACAGGAATCAGACTGCCCAGCCCATACCTCATTATGTTATACTGGATTTTCATTTCTTTGCAGCTGGAAAGTGATTTTGTGAAAGAACTATTTTGTCTTTTTTTTTGGGAGGGGGGGTCCACTTTGGGGTACAATAAGTAGAGTGGGAACTAGATGACACCTCACTGTGCTCTGGGAATAATACAGTCTTGACGCTAAAATCTAAAGAAAGACCTCTCTCATACTTAGTGTTATGGTTCTGTTCAAAACCAATTCCTTGATTACAGCCATGGAGCCAGACACATGAAATAAACGGTTAAACTGTTTATTGCAGTAACGTATAGTCCAGGTAAGGCAAAAATAAACAGTAACAGTTCAGGCTGAATGGAACAATGAATTTCCAGATCTTGGCAAACAAGCAGTAAATAATAAAGAAATGCAGCAGATGACTTAACTGAAACCAGTTTGCAGTAGTAGTCAGAAACATGCAGGTAATTCAGTAACAGAGCAACATGAGCAGGCTAGGAACTTCAATGACCAGCAAAGGCTTCTGGAACAAGCAGGCATAAATAGGCCACAGACAGGAGTGGCTGATTAACTAGCAGTGGTAGTTAACCCCTGATAGTAGGAAAAGGCCAAACAGCAGCACCTCTGGAGGATCACAGGTACTGCAGGGTAATATACACACAGGGAAACAAGGCAAATCATAACAATGGGTAAAATGCAAACAAAGATATAAGGCAGATCATAACACTTAGCAGTTAAATTGTTATTACTTACTCTTAAGCCATTAGAAAGAAACTTCTGTATTTTGGAAACCTGATCCTCCAGATCTAGCAAAAGATTATTGAACAGAGGAGAGCCAGGACTCCTGAGCAGTCTTCTGCTATATAACATCCCAGCCACTGAATTGACGCTGGACAGTGAAGATAGGTGTGTCTGGGGACAGGGCACATATTAAATAATTCCGAATGTTTAGGAGACTACCCTAGATCAATTAAACCCATTATTGTACAGGGCTGTTGTAGATTGTGGAGCCCTGGGATGTTTTTTAGGTGCTACATTGGGCAGCAGTTAGAGCAGACTTGAAGAAGTTGTGATTGTCAATAGGTGAGGCGATAGTGGGATGGCTAGGTTTATGGGGTACTAAGTGAGATGGTGTGATGCCACTTTGTAGTAGGTGTGCAGAGACTGACCATACACAAGGTATCTATGTGGGGAAATATTATTTGGAAGTGGCACCTATGGGGAGTTGATTAGTAAGACAAAGGACCTGTTAGGATTATGGTTGCTATTGGCAAACACTAAATTAATATGCTGGCAGTAAACCGGATCTCATAAGTGTGGATCAGGCCAGAATAAAAATAGCAGACTGATGAGACAATTTGTGGACCATAACGGGGAAGTGGTGGTCAGGCACATTCAGCTGGAAGGTCTGCATGCATATGATGGAGATTGGCCTAGAAGGATGGTGATCTGGAATCAAGGATGGAGTGGAGAAGATGGCTGGTGTATGGCAGAGTCCAGAGATTTCAGTGGTTACATTTGCTTCCTCTGCTGGGGTCTTTGGTTTCTGTGGGTTACTCCACCATGGGTAAAGAAACCCAGTGATATGCGAAAAGGTACCTCCAAGGCCAATTTACAACCGTGCAAGTTTTAGTGTCAGTTCTTGATAAGTTACAGGTAGGTGAACATGAAAGTGGACGATATTAGAATGGACACTGCACAGTCATGGGTTTATGTGATCTTTAAAGGGTATTGCCCTAAACATTTTTTACTTTCTTCCCTTCACCTCTTAGAGGTAAATATTTAACACCAGATCTGACCTATCTTCATCACTAGGGTGCTATATAGTGATGGATAATGCAGGAGTCCTAGCTCTCCTTTGCTTAATAACATTTTGATTTGGTAAAATCGATGACACTGATAACACATTGTCAAAGTTAATGATAAAAAACACTGTATTGCTGGCTTTGCCCATCTATCTGTTTCTTGTATTGTCAACAGCACTAGTGACTTTGTCATACCTTATAGTGGAAAGTACTTACAGTTTTTCATACAGTAGGTGGGAAACGATCACACCACAAAGCTCTGGTTCATTCAGTACTGAGCAAAGGGGGGGGAGGGGGGGGGGAGGGACAGTGCAAAATTACAGACCTCTCCAAGTGTAATAGACCACTTAAAAACTTGACCAGAAATCCAAGGAAATAAAAACAATAATAGTTTAATAACAGAAATAATAATAAGAATAATATCAATAACTATTGCGTACATGTAAATTGTTGAAATGCATAAATAAAGATACCCTATGCTGTGAAACAATCCAGCTAAATATATATATATATATATATATATATATATATATATATATATATATATATATATATATATTGTGGCAATGGGGGTGGTTTTCCACAGGCCTCTAATAGTGGAATTAGCTATGGTGCTAACTGTCTGCAGGTAAAAGGCTGCAGACCAAGTTATATACAGGTGTAACACTGAGCTTAAGTTCAGTAATGTACAGGTCAGAGACATGTGCTAAAGTAAATGTAAAAAGTAATTTACTTGCATGCTTTAATGTGTTTGTATCCACAGAGCTGATAGGGGTGGCTATGCTGATTAGGCGTTACAGAACACTTGAGGAGCCATTGTTTAAAGACAAAGTTCGAGTGTCGCCTGTCAGTCATCCAAGCCTGTGGGAGGAGACATCTGTATTTAATCCTGAGTTGTGCTATTGTCAGGGGTGACTGACGCTGAACCAGTTGGCCAGTCAGTAGGGAGCTGTACTGTGTCTAGTTAGTGTTTAGGGTCACCAGGAGGTGCAGGCGAAAGGTATTTGCTTGCTGGTGTCATCCTGACGGAAGTTGTGCAATTTATTGTGATGAAAACAATAAATATATTTGATTTATAAAAGAAGTTTCGTGTTGCTGATGTCTACTGGGTATTCTTGCAACAGAAGGTGACAAAAGTGCCAAGAGAAGGGTGCGGTTTTGTTACAAGTGGTGTCAGGAGTGGGATATCATGCTCTCTGCACAACCCAAGTGTTACCTGGGTCAGAACATGTGACCAGGGAAGAGTATGATTCTTTAGAGAAAATGTTTATTGATGAAAACTGCTGTCTTATAAAAGAAGTGTGGAATTTAAAGCAGCAGAGAGAGCTAGAAAATGTGATTTTTGAATCTGTGTAAAATGAGTTGCATGCATTGCAAAAAGTGTGTGAAGACTAGTGATGAGCGGGCTCGGATTCTCGCAATCCGAGCAGCCCCCAAACAGTGCGGATCCGATCCGAGCACTGTTCGGGTATTCCCGCCGATGGCCACAATGAAAACGAGGCTTGACGTCCTAATCCCGCCGTCGGATATCGCGAAATCCGGATTCTTTATATTCCCTGCTTGCCACTAGCCATCTTCACTCGGGCATTGATCAGGGAAGAGGGAGGGTGTACAGCGCCGTCCCGGACTGGCAGACTGTTCAGGTACTAGCAGTAGCTCTGGTACATTATAATAACATAATGTCACTTCCTAATCCATCATTGTCCTGTCTCTCCCACCAGATTGTAAGCTCTTCTGACAAGGGTCCTGGTTGTATTGGTTTATATGTGGCATCTACTGTGCATTATATTAGATGTGAATGTCCTCTGTATGGTATTTTATTACATATGATACATGTTATTACTGAATGTGCTCATGTTATATTATTTATTATTGTTTTGCAGGATTGGTCCATCTCTGCCCACATTGTGAAATATACAATGTGATGTGAACTATCTTTCAGCATATCTGTGACCATGGAGCTTACACTCTAGAGATTTAATGACAGAACTGGTCCAATGGGGCTTATATCTTACATTACAGGTGTATTGGAAGGCAGTGTACCACAGAGCTGGCAATCTAGTTATATATACGATAATGTGACATCCTGGTCAGTGTAGCCTACAGTCTAGTAGGGTAACATGAGAACTTACAGTCTAGAGTAAAGGTGTATTGGGAGCTTATATCCCGCAGAGCTAGCCATCTAGTGTTACCGTGTAAGGGAAGCATAGAGGGATCTCTGTGACTGGTTACTCCTGGCACATGGAAGCCTCCCCTGTCCTCACATTCTCCTCCCTCCTCCATTCAGCAGAGTTGTATGGACTGAGAGGGGCAGAGGTCACTGGGCTTCTCTTTGTGGCTCCTGACAAAAGCTTCGTTTTACCAATGTCCCTGGGATGTAACAGGCTGGATGTGCAGAGTCCTGGAATGGTCTGTGTGTAGCAGAGGGACGCACTGTATACTGTGCAGGAATAGGGAAGAGATGCGGAGATCTGCAGGGTATGACATGAGGCCTCTGACGGCTGATTGGTGGACACGGTGTAAGTACTGCACCTCTATTATATATTATAATTCTAACTAGTACTATCTGCGGTGTCTCATATCGGACAGTATTACTCTGCTCTGAGTAGAGTATAGAATCTGGAGTCTGCTGTGAGAGAGTATTACTCAGATCTGAGTGGAGTATAATCTCTTGTATCTGCTGTCAGAGAGAATTACTTAGTTCTGAGTGGAGTGTAGTCTCTAGCATCTGCTGTCAGAAAGTATTACTCAGTTCTGAGTGGAGTATAGTCTCTGCTGTCACAGAGTATTACTTAGTTCTGAGTGGAGTATAGTCCCTGCTGTCACTGAGTATTACTTAGTTCTGAGTGGAGTATAGTCTCTGTTTTCTCATTTATGTTTTAATATATCTAGTGAAGTATGGATGAGGTGTGCAAATATATTTTTTAGTTCAGGAAAATGTGAGGTGAGTGAAGTACAGGTTAGGTGAGTGAGGTATAGGTTAGGTGAGTGGAGTACAGTACAGATGAGATGAGTGAAAAAAAAAATCAGAACCCAAAATCAGAACCAAAACCTTGAGGTGGGTGTTTTGGCAAAACCCATTCGAACCCAAAACCTGAAGGTAATCAGAACCCAAAACCCAAAATGCGAAAAGTGGCCGGTGCACACCCCTAGTGAAGACAGACAAAAATCAGAGAAAGCTCTTAATGAAATGGTAGCAGAGAAAGACAGAGAAATTGCTGCTTTAGAACAGAAGCTTGTCTTGGCTCAGCAAGAGGTATTCTTAGCAAGAGAGTCTGCAAGAGAGCTTGAGGAGTGCAAGTTAGAGAAGCTTGTACTTGTTGAACAGCATGAAAAGCTGGAACAGTTGCTCCAAGAAGAGAAAACTCTGTCTTCTAGGTATGCTGTGGAACATGACCAAGCAGTGGCCTTGACATCCACTCAGAGGAGTTTGGTGAACACCAAGGATGAGAGCGTCCAAGTGGGTAAACCCAAAGTCAAGGGCCTAAAGGGGAACCCTGCTGCTAATTTAGGTCAAGCTGTAAGTGTGCCTGACAGGAGGTGCTTCAGGTGTGGAGAACTTGGTCACTCTAAAGCCAGGTGCACTAGTCGTAAAAAACCTAGTGGACTGTTCGGTTGGCCAAGCTGGGTCTGTCTTTTCTCATTTCTGTTGCCAGAGTTTCACAAGTGGTGGTTCACCTTTATTTAAAGTAAAAATGCGTTTGAACAACAAGATTGTACATGCAGTCGTGGACTCTGGGAGTGACATTACGCTGGTTTCCAATTCTGTCCTAGCTGGGGCCAAGATCTCGTGTTTGCCCAAAATGAATGTGCGCTGCACACATGGCGTAGTCAGGAGATTAAAAGGAACTCTTTTGGCCATTAGTATGAAAGGCCAAACTGTGAAGGTAGTGGCTGCTATAGCGCCCAAGCTGCCATATCCAATTGTTCTGGGGTGAGACTTCCCACTCTATAAAGAGGTCCTCGGTGAGCAAATCCGGCCGGACATGCCGGCAATTGATTCACTGGTCGGAAGCCCGGTCTTAAAGGATCTGCTAAAAACACCACAACGTCTGAACCTCAATCACTGGGAGCCGCCAAGCCGGAGTACTTTTGTGGGGGTCACGGCAGAACTTTCACAGGCAACTGGACAAATGGAATCAGCATTGGTGGGTGACATCTCAGATGTGCCCACCTTACCTGTTGGTGACAATATAGACTGGTCTGAATATCCCGAATTGTTATCTGTGCCAAACCTTGTACGTCACCAGAAAAATTATGTAGCTTTAAAGCGTATCTTTAATTTGGCTAGTAATGTTGGGAATGTACCAAAGCCTGTCAATTCGACAGACTGTGAGCCGTCGTATATTGTTAAAAATAATGTGCTGTTTCATGTGACTACTGTTAAAGGGAGAAAAGTAGAACAGTTGGTAGTCCCACAAAACCATGTACCCTTGGTGCTAGAAGCTGCACACACGCAGGAAAGTGGCAGACACTTAGGGGAAGGTAAAATGAGGGAGAAAGTTCTACGCAGGTATTACTGGCCCGGAGTCTATGTGGCAGTAAAAAGGTTTTGTAGGGCTTGTCCGGAATGCCAGAAGGCCTATCCCGCTGTAACAGTACAACCACAATCAGAAGGAGCTCATAGACGTCCTATTAAGAAAATCAGGGGTTATGAGTGGAGAAAGAGACAGGATTGGCTGTTTCAGAACAGAGTTCTCAGGTGTCAAGAAGAGAAGGTCCCAATGAGTGCACTGGTGGGTGTGATTGTGAGGACAGTTAAAGACACAATAGAACCTTCCTTGTCTCAGGCTATAAAATGTCAGGTGGACAAAATAGTCACAGAGGCTTTCTTCCATAGAGATGTGCTCCTCGCGAGGTCCGCGCCACCTTACATGGTGACGCTAGGGGAAGGGATATGTGGCAATGGGAGTGGTTTGCCACAGGCCTCTAATAGTGAAATTAGCTATGGTGCTAACTATCTGCAGGTAAAAGACTGCAGACTAAGTTATATACAGGTGTAACACTGGGCTTAAGTTCAGTAATGTACAGGTCAGAGACATGTGCTAAAGTAAATGTAAAAAGTAATTTACATGCATGCTTTAATGTGTTTGTATCCACAGAGCTGATAGGGGTGGCTATGCTGATTAGGCGTTACAGAACACCTGAGGAGCCATCCTTTAAAGACAAGGTGGGAGTGTTGCCTGTCAGTCATCCAAGCCTGTGGGAGGAGACATCTGTATTTAATCCTGAGTTGTGCTATTGTCAGGGGTGACTGATGCTGAACCAGTTGGCCAGTCAGTAGGGAGCTGTACTGTGTCTAGTTAGTGTTTAGGGTCACCAGAAGGTGCAGGTGAAAGGTATTTGCTTGTTGGTGTCATCCTGACGGAAGTTGTGCAATTTATTGTGATGAAAACAATAAATATATTTGATTTATAAAAGAAGTTTCGTGTTGCTGATGTCTACTGGGTATTCTTGCAACAGAAGGTGACAAAAGTGCCAAGAGATGGGTGCGGTTTTGTTACAATATACATATATATATATATATATATATATAAACAAATTCCCTTTTATTAGTCTCAATTAGGTTGCTCCCAATATGCGTAATGCAATGAACATTTCTTAGAAAACAAAAAAATAATTCTTAGATATGTATAAAAGAAGATCAGGATCCTAAGTACAGGGTGGGTGTCTCCAATTCACATAATATGTCATATCATCTTAGCAGCTAAGTCTCTCAATAGAAATATGGAACCGATCCACCTTTAGTGAATAGTCAGATGTCAATAGTACAGAGTAAATATTATGAGCCCAACAGTGAAATTGAGCCAATTAAATAGTTCACCTGGGAGTTAGTGAATAAATTAAACTTGCAGTCTCTTCGAAGTTATGCTCCATGCCGACTCTTTACTCTCTGTTGAATTCTATAATGGTGCGCACCAAACAGATGTCCAGATAGAAACTGAAGGTGGATCTCACAGGTTCCTTAGCAGAAAAGTTCCAGATGATTATTGAACCAGGCAGTAAAAAAGCGGACAAGGAGACTTCTTCCTCGTAATAGAGCAGCCAAACCAAAGTGACAGGTGACGGGTTTCGTCTAGTGTCTATAGACTTTGTCACACCTTATTTTAAGAAGTACTTACAGTTTTTGCATGCGGTAGGTGGGCAAAAATCACACCGCAAAACTCTGGTTCATTCAGTACTGAGACACTGTTTCTGTGCAAGCTTAATATCATTCTATGTCTACTCTGTTTTATATAAAATCAATCTGCTTCCAGAAATAATGCTCTATAGACTCTATCCCTGTCTCCACCGATGGTGTTTACTCTCAATCTTGGCCTAAAAGCTACTAGTATGCAAAATTTTAATTTTCTAAATGTGAGTTTAACATTTTATGGACTTGAAGGCTGCTGAAAAGGTCAAAAACTTTACATACAAGCTTGTGTACATACTTTCTCAACAATACAGGTAGGCACGTCAAGACAGGTGGTGGCATCAGGCTACATTATGTACAAGTAAATGATGTACAATTTCCAGGAGCTCATTAAAACTAGCAATAGCTGTACAGATATAAACAAGACATTTTTTAAGGTACTTTCATCATTTCATGAAGGTAACAGTTATGTGACCCTTGCTTATATGCTGGATTCCCATTGGATGATCTTGTCTGCTCTCATAAACGCCCCATCACCACCTAAAAAAAGGTCAACTGTGACATAAACCTCATAATGGTATAAAAATTCATCTTGGAATGAGAAAGAAACAAAAATATATTCCCACAGTACTTACGCCACACCAACAAACCACTCCAGCATAACCACATCTCCGCACCCTGTGTTTTGGGAGTGCTATTTATTTAACAGGATGTATGTGCAGATGCAGAGAAGTTTTGAGACTCGTTAAGCAGCACGCTGTACATACACTGTAAACGCACATTGAACTCTCTGTTAAAGCAAGGAGATATTCAAACACTTTAACCTGTAGACTATAGACTTTACCTTGCTCTATTTTTCAACACCCGTGTGTAAACTCTAAGTTAAACCTAATGTATACTACATATGTCTACAATCTAGTGGAAAAACTCTCTGTCCTGTTTGTTTTGGCGTCTTTTAAAGACTTGACTTTTTGAAAGAGTTTTGACCTAAATAATATTGAAATTTGACTTATTATTTACATGTGCAATGAAATGGGAAGTTCATTTTGGATCCAAAGGACATGACTGTCTGGACTATGTACTTTTTATTTCAGTTAATTAGTTAGGTCATATAAAATAACATGCCCATTTTATAGAGAATAATTTACTGGCAATATTGTTTTTTTTATGATTAATTAAGCTTTGAGGCGATAAGACCCTAGACAACAAAGGTCCATGTTTTATTGAGGAAAAATAATTCTTCCACAACAGCATTATATAATGTAATTAAAGTAATCATGTTTTATTAATGTCACATTGTGAAAGAATGATAATGTAGTCTAGCCACACATGATAATCACTGAAACAATATGGGCCTTAGTCATTAAGAAAAGTAAGGCAAAACAAAGGAGTGATTTTTCTCCTGGACAAACCATGTTACAATGCAAGGGGTGCAAATTAGTTTATTATTTTGTACATAAGTTAAATACCAGCTGTTGTTTCATGTAACACACAAATACTTGACAGCTTTATGTTGACACTGAAATTTAAAGTTGATCTAGTGCATGCCCTACCCCAACTATAAATCTGTCTCCACATTTTTAATTTATCCCGCCTTCAATGCAACATGGTTTCACCAAGGTGCAAAGTTACTCATTTTTTTCCCTTTACTTTCCTTAATAAATCAGGCCTTATCTGTGTAATAAGCAGGGTTGAACTTAAAACTGAACAATACTTCACAATGTCGATTTAAAGACAAAATGTTAGTTGTGGCCTAAAAAGAATAAGTATCCCTAATATGGTTACTGAGCTTCTCTGTGAATTGTATTGTCCTTATAATCTATACTACATGATACATCCCCCATGTAATATAAAGACTAGGGGGTATATACTAAACTGCGGGTTTGATAAAGCGGAAATGTTTTCTATAGCAACCAATCAGATTCTAGCTGTTTGTAGAATGTACTAAATAAATGATAACTTGAATTTGATTGGCTGCTCTAAGCAACATCTCCACTTTTTCAAACCCGCAGTTTAGTAAATATACCCCTAAATGTTATGTTAAGTTCTTACATTTACTATAACAATCAGGGGAGTGTTACAACTCACCTGTCCTCGCTCCAGCGCCGCGATCCTCTCTCTCTTCCGGGTCGCAGCGGCGCTGTCACATAACAGCACAGGGCGGGGAATTCAAAGCTGCAAACTATGAAAGTCAGAGCAACTTCTCCTGTTCCCTGACTTGGTGATTTCTCTTTGGATTCTCCGTGTACCAGTTCTGCCTTGCTGACTTCCCAGGTATCTCTGCTCCACGTTTACCAGACCCAGGCTTGCTGACCACGTATTATCTCCTCTCCAAGTGTACCAGACCCAGGCTTGCTAACCACGTATTAATCTCCGCTCCAAGTGTACCAGACTCCGGCTTGCTGACTACGTATATATCTCCACTCCAGTGTACCAGACCCAGGCTTGCTGACCACGTATTAATCTCCGCTCCACGTGTATCAGACCCTGGCTTGCTAACTACGTATATATCTCCACTCCAGTGAACCAGACCCAGGCTTGTTGTACCACGCATTATCTGTATCCAGTGTATCAGACCTCGGCTATCCTGAACACAGAGTGGTTAATACTACCAGTTTCCAGTGTGATCATGAGCTACCTCCTACATCCTTACCTCTAGAGGCAGACCAGTGGACCGCGACCTGCGATCCTCCGCAGCAAAGCCCATCCCGCCTTGCGGCGGTTCTTGGTGAACACCAGGGGGTTCGTTAGACCCCGCACCACCAGCCGGCCAGCGCTGATCTAGAGTAAGGCAAGTACTCCGTATTTTATACCTACTTTACTGCATCGTTGTACACATTACATAATTGTTACAGGGAGCAATAGAGGAGTTTATCCTTAAAGATATATACATTATACCTAAAAGATTGCCAGTTTTATACAAAAGAGAGAATTCACACTCCTCCTGATGAAGTCACCTGTGACGAAACATGTAGAGGAAGTAGACGCTTGATTACAAGTGGGAGAGCTGCTCTGTTCTGACCGGGATATTTTAGAAGGAAGAGTAAGCTGAACTGTAGCCTGATGCTGTGAATACTTGTTGATCTGGTACGGGTATGATTTTACATTTACAAATAAATCTTTTACATCTGATAATACACTATAGAAGCGCCCCCTTTGTGTTTGACATTTTAAAGAGATATTTTGTTCTAAAAAAAAACACACAACATGTGCGATTGAAACGGGCTGAAAGGTAAAACATCCCTGTAAGGGAGGCAACGCCGGCAGTCACGCTTTTCTGAATGCTGGTCCTGAGATCCTCCAGAGGGGTAACAGATTTAATAAACTTCAAATACCGGTAAGAAGTTTTTCATTACTGTATTCTGGAACCAGGACAATCTGTTATTATTCTTGCGTGAAAGAGAGGAACCAGTTGAGTGAAAGAATTCTAAGTATTGATTATGCCGAATTAAATTGGTAACCAAGAATATTTTTTCCTCTCTCCAAATACAAAAGTGGCATCTACTGTTTGGCACTAACTTTATCTGTGGGGATAGCTGTCTCCCTAAGTGATTCTACCACATGTGACCATCTGACCAATTAATTTATAGCAATTAGTTCCTGTAGCACAAAGTCCTTGGAATAATTTATTCAATATTAATCTCAGTGTGTATTTATTTTTGCTGAAAATTTTAATGACTTATTGTATGTCTAGTGGTGTCTTTTATATTTTGTAACTTTTTACTTATTAAATTTGCATGAACATTTACATGAGAGACCAATCCCTTCTGTTTGGTATTTGATGTTGAATTTACTATAGCATTGTGCTAGGCAATTTATACTAATTCTTGTGTGACTAGTGTACATAGATATCTATATTTGTTTTATTTGTTTTATTATATTTATTTATATATATTTTTTTGCGCAGTGAATTTGCATTGTAACTCCCACAGCGCTATTCCTTTTCGTATCTTAAACATACAACTTTTAGAAACAGTGATGTAGATGATGGCACGTAAAAATCTGAGTTACATATGGGGTACATAGTACCAGTGTGGCCTGCTTACTAGACACTGGAGTCTTTCCCGTTCCCAATTTTTGTGACCATGGTGTCAGTACACTGTGATCCAATTTAGAAAGAATCTTGTCACTGCCAAATGGGCCTCACTTTATATAGTGAAGGAACCAAGCATTCTTCAGCCCATGGAGAATATCGGGGTCATAGCGAGACGTCCAGAACCCCTGGTTTGGTTTCTATCTCTTATAACCCTATTGCTATTGCATTGCTTAGAAAACATGTAATGGAAGGATAATAGTATTGCATTTCTTCTTATTGAGATGTTTCATAACCCAGGCAGCTCAATTCAAAAGCCTGACAAGTTTCCATCTGTGCAACGTTATGAAGGAAATAATTTTAGAAGCAATTTCATTTATGTGAGCTGAACGTATCGGAAATACCTAAACTAGAAGAGGTTATCCAAAGACAGTGTTTTCATCCAGCCATAAGAACCAGTCACTGTCGCCTACATAGGTATGAAAACAGTAATCATAACTAAACATACATTCTAACATGAATTTGTCGGTTTAATGTGTATGGCGTGTATCGGAAGGCAAAGGAAAGACACAAGCTTCTGTCTGATATATTTTGGCTGTTTGGTAAGGAAGGAGATGGAAATATTTTTGCTGTGCTATAAATGAAGTACTTTGTTCAGCTTATGAGTGAGCCAAGGGATGTTTTCAAATACTGTCACAAAGAAAGCTATTGATAGGAAACATATCACTATAACGCTCTGCTGCTAGAAATTTCAGTGGACATTAAAAAAAACTTCACTTAGAGAGTCATTAGATCAGGAGTCAGGGAACTCTTTTACCTTTTACCACCAAACATATTTAGATACGCCAACGTTACCCCCTTGATTTGAAAGGAAGGAAATCATATATTATTAATTATTGGAATTCACAGTTTTATTGAATCTATTCAAAATTTCTTTGAAAGCTTCAACTTCAAAACTTCAGGTTTTGGAGAAATAATGTTGCGTCATTTTTGATACGAGAGCATCAATATTGGGGCATTTTGATTTCAGAGCAATTTGGATACAGTTTTCAGCATCCAATCGATTTATCTGCTTTGTTTTTATGTTTGTTAGAGTGGAAAATCCTTGTTCGCAAATGTAGGCTGTTGCAAAAGGCAGCAACTTTTTGACTGCCTCCTCATGTGCAATTTTGAATGCCTTTGCAGCTGTTGACATCCAAAAATATGACAGGTCTGCTTTGTTTTCAAATGCAATACATGCTTCATTATTACATCGAAGCTCAAGAAGTGCCTCTGCCAACCCTTGAGGCTCTTCTGGTACAACAGCTATTTCACATTTAAAGGGGTCTACAATCCAACTGACAGCATGTGAATCGGCAGCATTACCCCCAGGAATTTCATTTTTACCCCATTTGGGGTAATTTACCCCTGTTCCCTGACCACTGCATTAGATGCACATGCTAAATATGGTTTTTTTAAAAGCAAAATCAAAATATATATATCTTTAAAAAAATAGCAAGTTTTTCGACACATTACTAGCTAATCAGCTTAACTTTCAATCAGCACTTTAACGGAGCCAGGCTTCATTTGACTTTGACCCAAGATCATACTTGCCAACTCTCCCGGAATGTCCGGGAGACCCACCCCGAATCCGGGAGTCTCCCGGACTCCCGGGAGTGTATAGCAATCTCCCGCATCTGCCCATTTCCTAGTGAAGTGGGCAGAATTAGGTCCAAAGTGCTGCAATTCTCCGGGAATCGTGGCATTTGGCCCGGCTCCCGCTGTAAAATGACACATTTGCATCATTACGTCATGGGTCCACAATGACGCGATTTTCGGGTCCCCGCCCCCCGAACACCCACCTCCCCCCCTGACAGCTCCCGGAAGCCAACTACAAGAAGTTGGCAAGTATGCCCAAGATTGCTCATATGTATTGTCCACAACCACTCTGATATAAGTATGACATCCAGAGTCCTGTGGGACTGTTTACACGTCATTGTCTCAACTGACAGAAATAGTCTCTGCATTTCATTGGTAAGGGGCCTAGGTATACAATCTGCACGAGAGCCTTGAACCTCTAGTAATATAATAGGGTTTAGTCTGCTGCACCTAATTAGAGACGGTAAATAGGAAATTCAGCCTACTTGACAGGTGAAAGTCCATGCACTCAACACAGACTAAAGTGATCAAAATTGGTAGGAGTGCAGTTTGACTAATGTGCTTAAATGAAGCAAAGCATGTACTGGGGGGGTATGAGGAAGCCACCTGACAAATCATTAATCGTGGGACACAGAAAAGTTAAAGGTTCTATTTTGCCTCCTGCCTTTAGAAGGTGCAGAATTTGTACATTTCTAAAGCGACAAATCTCCATCACATATAAGATCCAAAAATATTGCATTAAAGTTATGTCATAGATTAGACCAAAGATATTACAAGAGTTATAAAAATGCACATGCACGAAAAATTGTTTGTTAAATGTGCTTTATGGCATTATATTTTACTATTGAACAAGTGGAATGATTGATGTGTAAATACATTTAACTGACATACAATGACCTTATAAACTAATATAAATTACAGACGTGCGCTGACCCTCGTCTTTTGATTTAGAAACCGACTTCATGTTTTGGCTTAGCTACCGTTTTTGTTGAACAAATGTGGAAGATTTTGATTTTGGATCTGGATTTAATTAAAAATTGTGAAAAAATATTTAAAATAATGTAATTTTGAGCTGGTTTTGCTCCTATATTACTATTTATAGCATTAACATTCATTTCCAGTCACTTTCAGTCTCTTTTCTGATGATCCCTTCACAGCGGTCCCAATTTGCACCAATTTTGGCAAAAATTTGCAGTGAGCTGTCTTAATGACGGATTTTATAACTTTGTCATCATTGCATTTGATTTCTCTAATTCAATTAAAAAAAATAATAAACTGCGTGGTTTTGATATCTCTCTTTCATTGCACCCAAACCTCCTTCACATGTTCAGAATTACCATTACTGTAATTGTATAAATAAATAACCACACAGACACCAATGTAAATTTGGCAAAAGGTCACAGTTTATTTAAACAAAAATGGTGGCGGAGATAGCAGCTAACAACAACTAACAACTAACAGCAAAACCAAACAGTGGAAGGTCAGATTGCTATTACACCACTGGTCCCAGGATATAATCCTTTACAATGTTACAGCTTCATAGTAACTGTCATAAGCTTTCAGAACTAACAGGAAAGTTCTTTACCTATAGCAGCCGCCTTTCCTGTAGAGTTGGACGCACTCACAGGTACTCAGATGCCCCCAGGACTTAACTCAACATAGTAAAAGGCATGGAGATAGGAGAAATGGGGCCAAGAGCACATTCTCCACGTCCACTCAGGAGGCAGCAATAATTTAATTACAGCTGCATGCCTGTCACTAACCGGGACGCAGCTGCAGTCCTTGAGGACTGCCTCTGCTGCAAGTCTCAGGTAGTCCCCTTTACCCTGGGGCTGGACAGAGCTTACCCAGGGGCAATGTAAATATTTACGAGTCCCCTGGTTTGATTCAGAAGGGCACTATTATGACACAGAACATATAAGAAAAACAAGGTAGGAAAGCCCTGCTCTTGGCTACCGATGGCAAAGTATTGAGTACCTAATCCTTGAATTTTTGTAGTATGGGTGCAGGCCACCTTCGTCTATTCACTTTTCAAAATGTCTAACTCTATTCTTTCCTACCATTTTCAATCGAATGACCTCTGCCTATTAGTTTAATTACAGCCGAGCTCCCCAGCTGTCATTCACTAGCCGGGATGCAGCAGCAGTGTGAGGCATCCAAGTTGCCATGGCATCAGAGTGAGTACACCTCTTCTTGGGGACTGCCGCTGCTGCAAGTCTCGGGCAGTCTGCTTTATCCTGGGGATGGACGAAGCTTATCGTGGGGAAATCATTTTTCTGCCCTCCCTCCTATAATGATATTTACAAGTCCCCTGGTTTGATACAGAAGTGCGGACAACGGGAAAGATCTACTTCACTCCAAGGACAATGCCATCTTGAATTCCACCATTTAATATTGTGCCCTCTCATCATCGCTTAAATGTCTACTAATGTTGCTGTTTATAGTTGTCCACTGTCATATTAATGAAGGATTTTATAAATCTGCCACTGGTGCATTTGCTTTCTCTGATTCAGTTCAAAAAATAATTAATCATACTTTACGGTTCTCTAACTCCATGACATAGCATAAATCATCATTCATCATATCTCCATCTATACATGTATTGTTTGCCAGGTCCAAAATCTGTCCTGTTAATTTCTAAGAATGTGGACTTTCAATTGCATTGTCAAGACATGTTTCGGGCAACCAAATCTGCATCAATGTAAGTATTATACATATTTACATGTATGGGAAGGGCTACTAAGAGCCTATCTGAACTGTCTCTTTCACATATTTCTTACACGTCACTAATAGAGCATAAAAATATTATTTACATATATTTTATACTTATGTACATGGGTCTTGGGGACCACCTCTGCTTGAAGTCTTGGGTAGTACCCTTTACCTCGGGGTTGGATAAAGTTTCCACTCGGGTGAATGAGTTTTCAGCCCTCCCTCCCCATAAATATATATGAGTCCCCTGGTTTAATTCAGAAGGGCAGCATTATGGAACAGAGCACATAAAAAAAACAAGGTATTGAAAGCCATGCTCTTGGCAACCGATGAATACTCTGGCAATGTACTGTGCGCCTAATCTTTGAATTTTTGTAGTGTGGTTTCAGGCCACATTCATCTCTCAGCATACTTATTTATGTATGTAGTGACAGCAAATTAGGTAGCTCTTTACAATTGGGTGTCTACTTGTCTAAATACCTACTGATGCCTCTGTCCATCTAATGATGTCGGATTGTTACTGCCTCTCCATAATGCCTGCTGTATAAAGTTTCAAATTTAGTGTGTGTTTTAGTGTGTGTGTGTGCAGCATTTCAACATTTTTATCACTTGCACCTTACACTAAATTTTTGTTGTTGTTTCATTTATCCAATGGGCTTGCTTCAGTTGGTAGCATGGCAATTACATTTTTTCTTCAGGCGCTGCAATGTTCTACATGCGGTCACTGAATGTCGAAAATGCCCAGAAAAAACCCTCACACACAAACTCCCTTTTTTAAATATAGAGTTCACTGAATGACAGTTCCAAAATAGACAAGTATTGAAAATAGAAAAAAAATTGAATATATAGCATTTTTTTGGGGTGTGCAGCTGCAGTGACCCTCACACGCAATCACCCTTTCTTAAATATAGATTTCACTGAATGGCCCTTCCAGAATGGACAAGTTTTGAAAAATAGAAAAGATTAGAATACATAGCATTTTATTGGGGTGTGCAGCCTTTTTTAAATATAGATTTCACTGAATAACCCTTCCAAAATATACAAGTATTGAAAAATAGAAAAGATTATAATATGATAATATATAGCCTATTTTTGGGGTGCACAACTGTTGCTGAATCTTACACGCAAACACCCAGTTTTTTGTTCAAAATTATTTCAGTTGTCACTGTCCCACACAAGATTACTCTCACTAGAAAAACTTTCAATTTTAAAAGAAAGAAATCTGTTTGTTTTTTGTATTCTGCTAATAGTCTGACAGCAAAAGCACACTGTTTTTCTGAAATAAATAAATATACTAGTTAGTACAGAATGATATCTATCTAACTTAGTCTATATATACTAATTATTACATATATATATATATATATATATATATATGCAATGCATTAGCAACAACCAATGGCCCCATGTCTGTGTAAAGTTAATATTAAAGCAATTGATCAGCAAACTATTGTAGCTGACTAATCTCTAATTTCTGATTTAAAATAATAACAGGATTCTACTGCTTTCCTATGTCCCTGGTTCACCCTGAACACTATTTTCTGAGCAGAGCACCGCAGCTAACCAGTTCCATACACCCTGTCTGTTCTAAAATGGTGGCACTTGAGAGAACAAGGGAGGACTATATATACAAGAGATGGCAATCCAAAATTCTCAAGAGTTTTGCAAAGCAAAATTCCCAGAAATGGTGTTTCGCTTGTTTTGATATCCGAGTTTAGCAGGAGAAACTGAGTCACAACTTGGTTTCACTCAGATCCCCAACATCGGATTTCAATACGAACCGCTCATGTCTAATATAAATACGCACATACAGTACTACAACATTATTGGGAAAAGACAGTAGTCAATTTATTGAGTAAGATATTCAGCAATTCATTACAACAATGACTGTAATGCTATAAACTAATCCAAGGCGCCCACCGTTCAGGCTTGTATAGCCATTGCTGAAAGTATATTGTCAAGGATCAGTGCACAATTAACCAATCACTGCTACCAAGAAAATTTAAAGTTTATATTTATGTCCGCCCTTAAACAAAAAACAATGATATTTTGATAGCCTATGCAGGCCTACATTGAAAATGGCAAATCCGATAAGTGAACTTGATAAGTTCTGTACAAATCTTAACTTCACCATCTAAAAGAATGTGCCTATAAGGAAGCCCATGTTTTGTGAATTTCTGAATAGCCAGGATATGTTTCAATATAAATCTAAAGACACATAAAGCTGGATGTGACCATGCTGGATCTGTGTTTGAAAAATTAATAGTCAGAAATACCAAATATCATTTATGTATGTGGATCAGGTCACCTGTTTTGCATTTGCCAATATTATTACCTCCAAGATGAATACAGATTGTTGAAGGACTAGGTAACTGTGTTTAGCCAGCATTAACCCAGGCCAATGCATAGCTCTTCTGCTAATCCACTCTCGCTCTTGTGCTTCTCCAAACCTTATTAAATGCTCTCTCTCCACTGATATCTTCCCATTATTATCTAAGTATGTGGTTTTTACTTCTTCTCTGAAAATAAAATAATTCTGATCCAATTTCTCTGTCTCTCAGATTACTACCCCATCTCTCAAACTCTCCATGCTTTTTCTCAATCTCTTGTACACTGTTGTCCACCCACTTCTTATACAAAGGCTACATTTCCTACATCTTCAGGACACTGTCCTATCTTGGCTCACATTCCACTTATTACATTGTTCGTTCAGTGTTGTTTCTCTGGATCATCAACTCTCCGCTTCCTTGATCAGTTGGAGTACCCCAAGGCTTGGCCTCAGGCCCTCTGCTCTCATCTATTTATAATACTTCTCCAGGAAAACTAATATGCTCCTATGGATTACAGTATCAATGAGACACAACTGTATATCCATCCCCTCCGGGTCACAAGTCATATATGTTGACATGTGATACTAAATGACTTTCTGTCATTTGATATCAGATGTTCTTTAGCCACTTCAAACTCAATCTTTCAGAAACTGAGTCAATGTTATTCCCATCAGCCAACAGGATCTACCCACTTTGCATCTCTATTTCTATTAATAGCTCAACAATAACCCCATCCCCTCCCCCCCCCCCCCCCCCCCCCCCAGGGGAGGTTCACTGCCTGGTAGCATCCTTCATGTGCCTCATTGATTATTGCAATTCCCTTCTTTTTGGCCTTCACCTAATCATATTTTCACCTCTATAATCCATTTTATATGCAGGAGCTAGACTCATTTTCTTCACAAAACGTGCTTCTACTGCTGCTCTGCTCTAAATTTCCATACATTGGTTACCAGTATTTTATCATATCCAGTATAAAATCCTTCTACTAACATACAAAACAATTAGCAAACTGCACCAACATACTTGTCTTAAAATGTGTTCTGTCTCGACTTAACCTCTTTCCACTTGCCTAATATCTCTCATCCAGACTCATTATCTGCTCACATTCATGGTTACAGAATATTTTATGAGCTGCACCAACTGTGTGGAATTCCCTCCCGCGTACAACAAGACTATCCCTTGGCTTTAAAGTGTTCCCTGAAAACACAAATTTTCAGTCAAGCTTATCAAATTTATAAACCGACTTCTTAACCCCTCTAAGGTTAAGATTGTGAGCTTTAGATTGTAAGCTCCTTAGAGCAGGCCCCTCTCTTCTTCTGTTTCCTCCACTTTTAACTTTGCTCTCCAGCTACTCTGCCCAGCTCCATCTGGGGCCTTTTGCCCACTGACTCCTCTCTTGCTTTTCTCTCCAACTTTCAGTGGCTCTTAAACTCTTAGCTGGATCTTGGGCACAGGTTACCAGCCTGTGCTGAATATCCCTCTCCATCACCCTTTCCGCCTTCCTTTTTAGCTGTGCTTTGAGCTACCTGAGTTATACTGTTTATTGTTTATTGTACCATACTCTTATACCCTGTACTGTCCTACTGTGTGTTCCTGTACTGCGCTACGGACACTTTGTGGCGCCCTATAAATAAAAATTAATAATAATAATAAGGTATTCTACACAAATACCAATCTTCTTCATAGTTCATTCATCGTGACATTGATTCTCTTTCTATACACATGCAACCCTCTGACCCCCAAACCAACTTTTGTTGTGTGACTGAATAATATAAATGTCTTCACTGAGCACTTTTTCTATAGATTGTAAGCTTGCAGGCAGGACTCTCTAATCTCTTTGTCTGTTAATATCCAATCTCGTGTTTTTCTGTGTTTGTTCCCAATTTTAAATTATTGCAAAACATGCTGGCATTATATAAAAATGTTAATAATGAATTAATAATTGCACAAAACAACACAAGCTTCAAGGGGATCTGAATAATTCATATGATGAACTATAAATGACTTTTTAAAATGCTCAATAGTCAAAGGTTTTGCATTAGCTCTAGCAGATTAAGCTTGAGTAAGGCTTTAGTAACAGCCTTCTTTGAAGCAAAATAGAAGTTGCCCACTGGTCCATGTAAACCTCAGTGCAACAGTGCCTGCACCAAGGGGCACCAAAGCATGCAAAAACAGCATCATGTATGTAATGACCACAGAGGCCTAAAAGTGGGTGACATTTGATATGGGAGGAGTTTGAGGGTTCCGTGTCGGAGCGAGTGATGTGGAGTGAGGAGTCTGGTTTGTAGGTGAACTGGTGAGCATTCACTAATCCTAAAAATGGGTGGGTTGCTTCAGATGGGATTTATACTACTAGGGGGTATATTTACTAAACTGTGGGTTTGAGTGGAGATGTTGCCTATAGCAACCAATCAGATTCTAGTTATCTTTTATTTAGTACATTCTACAAAATGACAGCTAAAATGTGATTGGTTGCTACAGACAACATCTCTACTTTTTTAAATCCGCAGTTTAGTAAATAAACTCCTGAGTCTCACTGTGGTCAAAGTGTAATATGATGCCATGTGATTAGAGATGGGAAAACAAGATATTATATATTCAGAGATTATGTTCTATTCAGATACCTGTGTCCTATGTACCTGCTGCGTCTACACTCTATTTGTTCTCCTCTTTTTAAACAGACATATGCGGGGACACCTATTTGCTGACTTTAACCAACAGGATCCCAGTGGGGGAGAGATTGAGTAACAGAAGAGTGGTTAACCAAAGGGTAATCCCAGGTAGGAATTATGCAGAGCATACTACAAGCAAACAGGGGGTACATTTATGAAACTGAGATCTGATCACTTCATCAGAGGCTTTGGCCAGCAGGGGTGTCCTTTGTATTTGGCCAGAAAACTGAGCCACGTCCTTAGGCAAGAGACAAGAAGATCCCGAAATATTGGGATTCAAACTCAACTGCCTGAATACCACTGTAATCCATATAAATTGTAACAAAATTGGACAACATGTCCTCGACCAAATCCTCAGAGGCAGACGGCTTCGGCTGAGTTACACTATACCAGAGAACCTCGAGCGCAGGGTCCCCCTGATTCCTCTGTGATGAAGAGGAGGGAGGTTCCGGTATTCTAATAAAAATGGCATGTCAGTCCTACCAGAAACATCAACATTATCTGTGATACATCATTGACAGTGTCCATGCATCTGGTAAGACAACGGCTTTTTCTCACTACCATAGTTTGATGCCTTCAAATTTCCCTGTCTAGTTGATATTGACATTGAATAATTCATTTGTACAAGCAGCCGAGGATAGCACATGTAAATAAGGTTTATTTATATATACAGTGGAACGATTATACCACACTATCATATCATTTGGATTTATGAAGGCTTTTTACGCACAGCTATGCATAGTTAATCCCTTGGAGTTTTGAAAGAATCAAAAGTGGATACTTATGGAAAATCTATGGACTAATGAAGTCAGATTAATTGATATTTAGGCTGCCTACTGATAACCTCATTTATTTTTGAATATTGTGTAGGATCTAGCTTTTAGCTAAGTATTGCACAATTTGGATTAATTATACATATAATTTATTAGCTAATTGAGTTAAATTGTGCTTTTAAAGAAATGTATTAATAAATTGTGTGTTTTTGGATTATCCGCTGTTCACATTTTGTTCGTGGGTACAGGTTCACTATTGCATTTTTTGTTTATTGGAGGACTGCAGACCTCATGCAATTAGTGATTTGTGACCGCAGCCATATTAAGCGACAGAAGGAAATCGGTTTTCTTGTTTACTTGTATATTTAAGAGGACTGGAGAACCTGAATATCAAATTATGTGGATGTAATGTGTTCTATCAATTTTGTGTTTTGATAAACTGTATTTTATGACAATTTTAGTGTGTTTATGGTGGTATTATTTGAGGGAAGGTGTCTGCGCTTTCTTCTTTTTAGTTTAGTTTCTTAACAAGTGATTTAAGGGATTGACACACAACAATTCCAATCAAGAGCAGCAAGCACCTTCTCTAAGTTTACAAAGTTATGTGGCTATATTTAAGACTTATGTTATAATCAATCAAGAGGTTAATTAAATTGATGATCTGGTGGTTTATTAATTATAGATTAGTATTCAAAGTCAGCGCCCATTAGTATCCGTGTTGGATAAAGTGTTTAATATTCTTATCTACCTTTGAAGCGCTTACGATGGCAGGTTAGCTGTAACTGAGGGAGTAAGACACCTGGGAATGAGTATAGATCAGTATGCAGCCTGACTCCAAAACTGAAAAGGGCATGTGTACACAGCATGCACTATTTTTCTATGCACTCATCCAGGCAAAGGGTGCATTGAAGACCACATTTATTATCTATTTTTACACATATATAGTAGAAAAGGACAAAGATTATTTAATTATTTCTGACCAATTGATGGATGTTGTGTGAGGTCAAGAGCACAGACCATATGTAGAACCCTCTTTAAATGAATGTGGAGTGGTAGGGGGTCCTTCATGAAACCTACTTTGGGAGACCCTAAGGTTGAACAACTGTCATTAGCTCACTCTCTCCCATCCTAGGGTGATGAAAGTTAAGATGGGCCATGATACAAAATGAGACAAACTAATAGGGGATAAGTTACCAAACTTTTAATCCCTGGTCCCCTCATCACAGATTTAATGATGATAGAAACTGTGTTGTAGTTAATGCCCCAGTCAAAGGGGGCAAATTAGTCAACAGGTATCCTATGCTTGTCCTATTATTATTCTTTTTGCAAATGCACAGCTTCTCTTTCTCCCTGATAGTTTGGTAACGTTGTTTATCAGTGGGTCTCCCAGGGTACAGTGAAGGTCCTTCTATTTCCTTCATTCTCATCCCAGTCCCGGTGGTACTGAATAGAAACATTGGACCCGATTCATTAAGGAAAGTGAGGCAAACAAATTAGTAAGTTTTCACCTAGACAAAACCATGCTGGAACAATGTAAGGGGTGCAAATTAGTTTATTATTTTGCACAGAAGATAAATACTGTCTGTTTTTCCATGTAGCACACAAATACTTGATAGCTTATTTGTACACTGAAATTTAAAGTTGATCTAGGACATGCTCTACCCCAATTTTAAATCTGTCCTCACATTTTAAATTTACCTCCCCCTCCAAAACAACATGGTTTTGTCAAAGTTTAAAGTTCCTCATTTATTTTGCTTTACTTTGCTAATGAATCAGGCCCATTATGTTGAACAACCTGGGACTTCCTGTCTCCTATAGAAAATTACTGCCTTACTGAGCTCCAACTAGTCTTAAATACTGCCAGATAGACTACTCCATCTTCTGGCTCTTTAGGCATAGGATTTCTTACTAAAATCACATGGTATAAATTGTCCAATAAGGTTCAGTATAGTATACAGCCCAGCATGACCAAATCCCTCCAGTAAGTGGTACGGAGGCTCTCTATAGCTGCATACAAAACACTTCTAGCAAATTTGTTTTATGCCTACCTCTGATGATGAGACCATACACACTAGATGTGTTCACATACCTGCTAATTGTTTGGTAACATTACCATTACCTTTAGTCTTTGGTCCAATTGTACTGAGCATTCCATATTCTCTATTATGTGAGGCATTTGCTAAGGGTATTGTCAGCTACACACGGTACATTTTATAGACTAAATCGATATTCATAAATATGCAGCCTACCAGTTCACTAGTCACTAGTGACATGACTACAGCATAAGCCTCAAAGAGCGAAACTTGCCGCATGCCTCAGAAATATGACTAGTTCTTAGTGAAGTGATAGTCTGTATGCTCTCAAAATGACTGACTCCACTTTGTGTAAGAGACAGGCATACAATCCATACTCCTAAACTATAAGGTATTCTGAATATACATGAAATACACATACAAAGCAAAATACATGCTACATTGTTGACCAGACAGGGTGGGATTTACTAAAGGTCAATTTTACAATTTTAAATTGTTTAATATCATTATAAATTACTGGAAAAAAATTGAGATTTCTTAGACACAACTCTCTAATCCATACAGTACTGATTTTTAGTAATTTATATTAATTGAATGATTTCAATTTTTTATTAGAAGTTATTTGCCATGTATTTCAATATTCTCATTCATTTCAACATTGTTAAAATTGGAATGAATGGGGATTGCTTCATCTATAGGGTGTTAAATTACTACCCAAAATGGCTAGTTAAAGAACAGTCTAAAAGGGTGACATTTGGAAACACTTCTGGATTTGTCGGGTGAATTCCAAATGATCCTGCTTTTTGATTTTTAATGTCAGAGTACTTCAGGGGGTATATGTATCAAGCTGTGAGTTTCTGGTGGGTTTGAAGAGTGGAGATGTTGCCTGTAGCATACAATCAGATTCAACAAAATGATTGCTAGAATCTAATTGGATGCTATGAGCACATATCCACTTTTCAAACCCGCCGGAAACTCACAACTTGATACATTTACCTCCAGAAGTCTTTAATAAGGTTGTTAATTCATTTGTTAACAACTTGATTATGCTTTTGCAAGTCACAAAATGTTTTACCACTATTTCTACAAATCAACCTTTAGCAGATTACCCCTCAGTGTCTTAAGGTATTTTACAGATCACCTAATGTTAAAAAAAAGGTTTCAGTCCGTGGAGCTAGAAATGACTCACACAATTTGCCAAATGCCTAGCAACCTAACAAGAATCCTTTAACCTTTAAAAATGCTCATTTCCCTGACTGTTCTTTTACTATATTTTGTCATTGGCTTTAAGGAAAATGTTAAAGAGATTTAAATGTCCACTTCAGTTTTAAAGGTCAGTTGCTCAAACTAGTATTTGATAGTTTCTTGTTCCTGAGAAAAATAAAATGCCTTTTATATAACATTTCTTTTGTTTAGCTGGCCTATAAAAATAGATCTATGAATTATTTTTTTACCATAAGAGTCTGAGCTGCCATTTTAAAACTGTGTATAAAAATTATGCTATATATCATGAGTTCCAATTAATTTAGCACTGAAATCTGTGTGTCAGTGGAAGCCTCTAGTCCCAGAACTGTGTCTGGGAACCATTTAATTTGGTCTCTAGGCAGTGATCATTGTTACATAGCATTCAATATGAGTGCTATATAACCCAAATGCCATTCCCTTCAAACTAGAGGTGGCCACGTCAGAGTAGGGAAGAATCAATCTGCATGAATAGATTGATAATAGTGATCTATTCCTAGCTAGCATGTCAGCTAAGGTGACCATTGATCTATTGGAAGAACCTTTTGGTGTCTGTAAGGTGTCAGCAGTGTTGGATAGGGATGTTGGTCCACACCTAAACTTAACCAAGTTGTTGGTTTATTTGAGTGCAGGAACAACGGCAATGATGTAGGTATACACAGGGTTAATGGCTGCAGCAGTTGTAACAGTTATAGAATTCAGTTAGTGTCATACAGCAGGGTCCATACCACAGAGTCATAGGGTCATACAGCAGCAGGATACTGATGACATTAATCAACTCTCCCTGAACAGTTGGCAGTAGATAGCCAACAGCGAGAGTATTAGAGAGGAGACAGCATATGAAGCGCACTTCTCTCCAACAGGATCAGGTCAACTTATATGCCCCCTCCCAAAATAAATAAATAAATACAAGTTAAAAAAATATAAAAAATAACTAAAATTAAGTCACTGTCAAATCCCCCCCCCCCCCCCCCCCCCCAATCCCTAGTAGTACTGATGCATTTTGAAAAAAATGCATAAATTACAAGCACAACACATGTAAACCAAATCCTGCAAGAAAATCACCATAACCCCAATTCTTGTCTGGACACTCCTGGCTGTATCACATCTTACCCCCACCATAAGGATTTGTGCCCATGGAAGCTTTTCAGTTGTGGCAAAACTATGAAAGAAAAAAATGTTTTGAAAATAATAATGTACACTTTTGTCTCTTGGCTACTGGCGGAACCACAGACTACGCCTCCCCAAGGCGCTTCATTTGCACTTCAGAACATGCACAGGGCTGATGCATGCACAATGCACCCACAATCGGACCTCAGAAGAGTAGACCGGCATTGTTGTATGTTTTAATGATGATCGTAACGCCAACAACGGATAACACGACAGGAATACACCGGAGATGTATTTCCCGACAGACTGGTATACTAACAGCTTGGAAGACGAGCTGCTATGCAAATTTGCTATGGGGTCTGACGATGCTGTGTTCCGCCCCTGCTTTAGGCCCTATAATTGTCAAACCTTGTTCAAAAATCATATATTGGTATCTCTATACTTATGGGAATACTTAAATTATAGCTTTGTTAAAACTGATGGAAACTTATTTTTTTCTTCTCTATGTAGAGCTCATAAAATTAAACAATATTTATTAATATGCCACCGAAGCTATCATCTATCTGTCCCAGAAAATATATATATACAATTTTCTTGAATAGAAAGAATGAAACCAACATATCCCCAATACATAAACATTTGTCCAACCCTGAAAACCCCTAAAAACCTATAAGTAGTTAAGATGCCTTTTATGGATTTAAAAGGGGAATAAAATAAGAGAAGGGCTGGCATAGTAAATGGGTGTGGCAAATTGTGTGGGCGTGGTTTGTCTGATGTGGGTGTGGTTGGTTTTTATCATGGTTTAATGTCCATTGAAATATATGAACAACGTTTTATTTTTAAAAAAACTGTAATCAAATATCACGCAGCCCCATCATACCCATATCAAATGCAGCACATATTCTAGTCAACAGTTTATAATACAAAGAGAATTTGGGTGAGTTCTATACAATACAAAGAGCATTCTAATGACCTCTATAGAATACTGCCACTTGGCACATTGGAGATGAAGTATTTGGATAGACTTTTCCCGCACTGAGCAGGATTCCATTCACTGAATTAAATTAAAACTGGTGAAAACATCACTGATTTGAAAACGATTAGCGCTATCACCCTAATGTACTGCGCCTACAGATTGTGGCCAGGATTGTTTGTTGACAATTATACAGACCAGACAGGTGTGCAATGCGCTCTGGCAGTAACAGTGCCAGTATAATTTGTATCTAATAAGAGCTCACGTGTCATGAGATTTGGTAACAGAGATTGATGAACATCTTATCTGACCAACAGGACCGCCATCAGGGGAGTACGGGGGGTACTAGTGTATGGAACCCGGGCTGTCTAGAGGGCTCGCTGACCACCGATGTGCTGTCCACTGCTGCTGTGTCCTCCCCGACATCCCTGCTGCTGCTGCGAGCCTGGCAGTGACAGGCAGATGTCAAACGCGATCGTTCATATCCGATCGGCGTTTGACAGCTACCTGTCACTGCCAGGTTCGCAGCAGCAGCGGGGACATGAGGGAGAACAGAGCAGCATCAGAGAAGAACTGCAGGGGAAACACCCGCTCATTTGATCATGCGACCCGCACCCTCTCCCTGTCAGTGTGAGGTCACACAGAGGAGCTGCTGCAATCAACATCTTGCTCATTCTGTACTGGGTAAGTAATTTTATTTTACTTTTTATAAATATTCTACATCACTCTTTAACTATATGCCATTAATATTTGTGCTGACATAAACACAGCCAACTCTCTGCATCAACTTCTGCCTTTGTTTTGAGATTTTGGATTCTTGTTGCTAATGAATGAGTGCTGTAATTGTAAATGCAATTATCAGGCAATTTGCAGGTTATGTTGAAGGTAACATTTAGCTGTTATTATGTACACGAATTATGGCAATTTCTGTAAGTTATTATTTGTAGCATACCTACAATCATTATACAGTAAAAGCAGTAACTGTCCTTTATGGGCTTTATCAGATTTTAGAAATTAAAAGTTCAGTTTTAGCACTGGAAAATTACTAAATCAGCTTTATTCATCAGATAGAAGAGATACCGGTAACATTCAATATATGTGGAACAATTTTAGGAACTTGAGATAAGGGATGTGTTTTTTGGGGGGCTTATAAATACACAACAGACTTTCTTCTATACTTGCCCAATGTCTGAACCACTGGGAGTTCAGATAGGCTTGGAAACCCGCAGTGGGTGATGGGAGCAATCATGATGCAATTCGCATCAAATTGCGTCATTTAGGCCCTGCCCACTTTAGAAAAGGCGTCTGGGAGGACTCTTAAAAATCGATGAGTATCCAGAACATTCCGGGAGAGTAAGCAGTATGCTCTGTTCTACTGGCTGATGCCTCAAATATACATTTTCAATCACGTGTCCCTCACCGAACATTCTATATATAATTATTGACTATTTATTAAATGTAAGCTAGGAAGGCTTTAGAGAAACTTATTTAAAGAAGGACCTCTGTGGCTAATATTCACGTTATAGAGGGAAAGTAGTTCTAATAAATAAAAGTGAACCTACTATATTAGCACCACAGGGGGTTCCTAGCCAAATGTGAATTATCCGAACAGACGAGGTTGTTTATATTTGATTGCACCCATCTATATTGAGGGTAGTGCATCTACTGCAGCTGACAGTTATCAGTATATTAAGAAGAAACCTGATGCAAGGGATAATATTATTGCTCTATATCCCGAGTATTTAATTTGGCTAAATGTACTTATCCTTGCCTGCACTCCCGGTATAATCTATAGAATTTCTGGGAGCAGTATTTTCTCTATCAGGGACAAAGCTATATTGCCCATATTATTAAGGAAGATAGAATCTCAATGACATAGATAAAGACTAACAAATATATCCATAGATACACGGAACAGGGCCGACCAGTGCATTCTAGTAATACTATTTGCTAGTTTTAACAGTTTACATTACAGGTTATCATTTTTCAATTACAGTTTTAATATTTCGCTATTTTTAGTATACCTGATGTTATGTTATTTTAATGCATACCAATAAAATTCAATATGAGTTTTATTAACACAGGGTTCAGAGTGGCCCACCTATGCATTCTTCTTTTTTCTCTCTCTTTTGTATCAATAGGAGTCTTTGGTTGCAAAAAGTAACAATAGAATCTAATGTCTTTTGCGTGCAGTACCCCTCCCTTTTATATTTCGTTTTTACATAGTTTACACGGCTCTGCTCAAAAACAGAACAATGCTGACCTGATAGGTGAAGGAGGATTTCAGTGTAGGAAAGAGGAGAGGGAGCGTCACAACCCGCCACATGGTAAAGGATAATTATAATTATTACCATTTATTTATATATTGCCACTAATTCTGCAGCGCTGTAAAGAGAACTCACATCAGTCCCTGCCCCATTGGGGCTTACAGTCTAAATTCCCTAAAATACACACACAGACAGACTAGGGTCAATTTATTTAGCAGCCAATTAACCTACCAGTATGTTTTTGGAGTGTGGGAGGAAACCGGATCATCCGGAGGAAACCCACACAGATAAGGCCATGGCCAAGAATTGAACTCATAACCCCAGTGCTGTGAGACAGAAGTGCTAACCATTGAGCCACCGTGCTGCCCTAGGATAATAATAATTGTTTAGTCATTGAATACCATGGATATATGCCCTCACTCTCCTCCAGTCATACCACTACTTTAAACTTTAAATGCTAATATTTGTTTTTTCCAGTGTATCTGGTAAACTGGAAACCCTTATGCGTGCTTCTTGGATTTAGAACTTCCTATGCCCAATTCTGTCGCACAGACATGCCTTCTAGGAAACTTGAAAGATCCCAAAGCAAGCTGAAGCTATTAAGTCATAAATGTTTAAATTCTGGAAACACATCATCCGATAAATTGTTAAATAGGATAACAGAAAGATTACATTAAAACAGTAGTGTTTGTGTTGCACATGCTCAAATCCTTTTACAGATAAAAAATCTTTTCATATTAAGACTAAAAAATAAGCGATATCACTGACCATCAATTCCAATTGTGATGGTTATATGAATATGCACAGATGCTGCGGATCAAAAATTATTGCTAATCAGACTTTTGAAATGATCAATTCTCCACGTATATACTGCAATTTCACATGAAAATACCTATTAGGAGATGTTAAACTTATGTGTATCCTGTAAATGCTTTAGGAGATGTTTATATATTGGGATGAAAAGATTTTGGACCTATTATCTTTGATGTGCATCTAAACTTTATCATGTGTTACAAAGATTGAATGAAATGTTATCATCATATGAGGAAAAAGGTATCACATATACAAAGTATGCTTATATAGTGACATTATCGGTTAATACATTTGAATTGTCACTAGCTAGTGATAAGAGTCCCATAAAGATCGTTAATATATGGGGGAAGTATTTAAGTCACACACAAACAGCTCAATCCTGGTGCTTGCTGCAAATGTCAAAAGACATTACTCGTGTTTAACCTGACCACACACATAGGTGACCATATCAACCTGGAGCATTGTAGTCGTTTCAATGCCACAACAGTGAAATATCGAACACTGATATATCAGAATAATTGCTGGTATGTATGGCAAGCATAAGAAATCAGGGTACAGAAAGAGACATACAAAATATAGGTTTTAAGTAATCTGATCAAAAATGTATTTTTATGTAATGATTTGTACAGGATTATTGGTGATTTATAGGTTTTCTGTTATTTCTCCTTTAATTTTGTTAATATTTGAATGTTTAAGAGTCAACATACAGTAAAAGCGTGACAAGCTCAAACGCACAAAGCAACGACCAATTCAAGCTTTGGGCATCTCAAAGGTACATGTTTTAATGATTATATTATTAACAGTTGACAATCATTGAAAACTTTTTTATTCTGTCTGTTCTGCTGGTACTTTATATTCTACATATGCATTGGACATATTCTGCAGTGTATTGTGTCTGTCAAAACAGCTTATATAGACCCGTATTAAACAAGACGTATCTTGTAGTTGAATACGGACTTGCGTTTGTACGATTTACGTGTGTTTAAAAACAACAACACAATATACGTTAGTTATGCATGTCTTAATGTATCAGGCCCCATGATTCTACCTTCTCCAATCGTTTGACCTTGGTTTCCCTACTATTCTACCTTACAATCCCTTGACTTTGGCTTCGTTCATCACTATTCTACCTTCTCCAATCCTTTGACCTTGGTTATGTCCCCCACTATTCTACCTTACAATCCCTTGACATTAGCTTTGTCCATCACTATTCTACCTTTTCCAATCCTTCGACCTTGTTTTTGCTCCCCACTATTCTACCTTAAAATCCCTTGACATTAGCTTTGTCCATCACTATTCTACCTTCTCCAATCCTTTGACGTTGGTTTCACTCCCCACTATTCTACCTTTCAGTCCCTTGACATTGGCTTTGTCCATTACTATTCTACCTTCTCCAATCTATTGACTTTAGATTGTACCTCATGACCACTTTTCTTAGGACTAAGTGGCTTGGCTGGACATGATGTGTCTCTGATTTCTTCCCCGTCCAAGTGGTTCTTTCCTAGGAGCTGCTAACACCATGACACTGGCAAACAAAAAGTACTAATTCAATCGACCCTTTTACACCACTTTACATAATGAAAGAGATAATGATGCAGCCGGACTGTCCATCATGTACCTCTCTAATACTTTCTCTGTTGATATGAAGATTATAGCTTGCATGCTCTTTGTTATCATGTAATAATCAGATTCACAATCCTCTTTCAGTAAACAAACTCTGAAGAAACAGTTTTGCAGCTGGAAAGGCATTGAGAGACTCATGTATATTTGGATGCATTTTCACCTCGAAAGTTAGCAGGAAAAGACGTAAGCATGAATAAGCTAATTTACATGCATATACAATATGTGTCTAATAGTTCAACATCGGTATATACGACATACGTTTACGTTTATATCAGGAGCAACAAGTGTATCTCTCCAACAACTCATCATACATGTCTGCAACTAAGTGAATGGAAGAGAGCAATGACTGAAGAAAGGCCATTAAGATATAATCACACTTACTCAGAGGTATATTAGTTTAATGCAAATAATATTGTTCTATAAAATAGACCAAATTCACAGCATGGAGGTGTGGAACATTTCTACAGGATTAATATTGAGAATATAAGAATATTTAATGGTTTTTGAGCTGGAAATTCACATAAAAACTAATTTTATATATATATATATATATATATATATATATATAGAGAGAGAGAGAGAGAGAGAGAGAGAGAGAGAGAGAGAAAGAGCAGTTGTCAGGATGGTAAAACAGCTCCGATGCTGGTACAGCAATCATGAAAATCCCCACCACCTACATCTGGCTAGACATTATTTCCCTGTCTGCTCGCCGGCCACTTACTGGCATTGGTGGTCCCACCCACACATACAGACAGTGGACCTGAGTCATTAAGGAGAGTAAAGCATAAAAAAGGAGTAACTTTGTATCTGGGCAAAACCATGCTGCATTGGAGGGGGAGGGAAATGTAAAATGTGGGGACAGATTTATAGTTGGGGTAGGGCATGTCCTAGATCATCTTTAAATTTCAGGGTACAAATAAAGCTATTACGTATTTGTGTGCTAGATGAAAAAACAGCCAGTATTTAACTGATGTGCAAAATAATAAACTAATTTGCACCCGTTGCATTGATTAACATGTTTTGTCCCAGAGAACATTTACTCCTTTTTTTTTGCTCTACCTTCCTTAATGACTCAGGCCCAGTGTCTTTATCCTCCACCCCAAGCACTACAACAAATCACAGCAAACCAATCACACACGTGTGTGTGTGTGTGTGTGTGTGTGTGTGTGTGTGTGTGTGTGTGTGTGTGCTCCGAGAGGAACCTAGAGAAAACCTAAGCCTGTTTGCAGCCTGCTGCTGCAGACTAAGTGTGTTCCTACCTGTTCCCGAACTGTGACAAATGTCCCTCTTTGCCACAATATATATATATATATATATATATATATATATATATATATACTACTCAGAATTTTCCCTTAGTCCAATATATAATTTTAGAAATCAGATTTAGAGGGAAAATATTGCCTTAATCTACTCTGAGAATGTGACAAACTTCAGTAAAACTAATTGGAAATGACTTCAATGCTTCTGTGCAGCAGGATGAAAATATGTCAGCATGAATCAGAAATCTATCAATTAGACACTAAGAGGGCTAATGAAGGAACCTATGCATTTCCCTTTGGGGTTCTGTTTAAAAATAGATGAAAATGTCCTAGTATAAAGGAGAAACATAATCAATACAGTGATTAATGGGGTTGATTTCGAACAAACATCTGGGCAATTAAGTGTGCTCTTTAGGATATATCCCTTCCTACAATGTCTTCTGTAAACTTGCTTCACACGCTCTCTGTACATTTTATAAGAGTTCTTAGATAATACTTTAATATCTTCTTAATGAACACAGAAAAAAAAAAGTTATTTGAAAGTATGTTTCGATACTTAACAAAGTGTTTATAATATACAATTACTGTTATATTTTACAGTAGTTCTTGCTCTAAAAGAAACCTACTTTTTTTTTAAATTTAACAAATAATAACCCATAAGTGAAGTTTCTACGAAATGTTTGTTCTCTGATCGGGTGTAAAGTTACTACGTGTGAAAATGTGAGAGATCTGTTCTTGGTCATTCCAGGCTTGATATACATATAATCAGTTATTTGTCATATTTTCTTTTTTTCAAACTTATCATTTATTGTTTTAAGAGTTTTACAAAAAAAAGTATTCAGAATTTAAATATAGCGTAACAGTTAGAAATAGTTTGCATATCCAGTCTCTAGTGAAAATATACAAGACACTATTGCAAGTCAAGCTATAAGTCCACTGACGTGCTTGGCTATTGTGGGAAGGGTTGGGTACTGAACGTAGACAGTGGAAATGTCAGCAGTTAACTGATGATATGAAAATGATGGCAGGCTAAATGCCAACACTTCCATTTTGGTGACAATTCACAATGTTGCCAATCACAATGCCGACATTTAAAGACCGATGACTAAGCTGTCACCAAAATAGAAGTGTCAGTATATAGCCTGCCGACATATTCATGTCGACAGGTTAACCGTCGACATTTCCAGTGTCTGAAATGTGACCGCATCCCTGTGGGAAAGTGTGTGTATTGGCTGCAGACACCGGTTCCTCTACCTAGTGAACCTAGATGAAAAGTGATGCTTAGCCGTAGAGCGTTGCTTGTCGGTGGTTGTTGTGGTGGTGTTGTACAAGAGCTAGGATCCGTAGATCGTGGATGAGGAGATTCATGCAGGGTCCATAGAAGGTGTATCTGGGATCGGGGTGGAAGAAAGTGGTTGCATATATGGAAAGCTAAGTGTTACAAGATATAATACGTGAATATTGGAATGTGCGGTTTTATGACTATAAATTAAGATGATGCATCAACAAATGTGAATTTGAACCATTTTGTCTACAACTGTGCTGCTGAAAGTGGCCATCTATAGTGTCCTTCTATGGGACTACTGCCAAGAAGTGTTCTGGTTGTCGGAAAATACCCCACGCCTCTCGGTTACAAGATCACAACTTTATCTCAAACATTTGTCGTTTTGATAAGCTCTAGAAACATTTACATACAAGTAGGCACATTTTACTGAGAATAATGACGCAATCTTATGCCAAAAGCATTGCTCTGTACCAATGAAATAGAACAGACTGGTAAGGGCTTTTATAGCACGACCCACCGTGCCCTCCGCTCCTCATGGGCTGGCAGATTGCATCATTTGTCTCACTAAAACCTGCTGCATCTGCATATATATTTGATTGTTTAAGCAGGTTTTTTAATATAGACCTAAATCTGTATTACATTTAATGGATATATGAACCTTGGAAGTATTGGAAGTAAAGAACATGTCTCTTTTAAGTGTTATTTTCTTTTAAGCTCTATATCTAAACATCCACACTCAAGTGTGATTTTGTAATCAATATATATTCATTACAGCAATTAAAAACAATGAAGACTAATGGCTGATTTAGCCTGAAACAAAATAAAACAGATGGGACCAGTTTGTCCGTTTGTACCATGGATTTTCAATTGCAAATAATGGCTTTTCTATATTTATTAGAACTTCTAAAATATATGTTTGAATATCAGCTCCCCTGTAGGCTAACATTTGGATTTATTCTGTGCTCCTATAGCATTTGTGCAGTGCAATATGTTATGTCGATTTCTCCTTTGCTGGTGGGTTTATGCTGTGGAGTTCAGGGAAGAAGGTTGCTCTAATTTCTATAACATTTAATAATGGATAAGTCAATCTTTTGTGAACTTTAGACAGATTACTACTTACATAGATGGTGAAGTTGAAAGAAACACAAGTTCAACCTTTTCTAAATCTTAGCTGTGTTGATCTACAGGAAATCAGAACCCTCCCCAACCCAGAGAGGCAGTCACCAATTTAACCTCACACTAGGAATCAATGTCTCCCTGGTCCCCATAAAAAACAATTGGATAAAGTCAAACGCATGAGCTAGTTGCTGAGTACAGGAAGGAGTTAAGAAGATTCAATCATCATGTCACTGTATCAGCTGTGAATCCTGCATGAGGTCTCACCTGGGGAAAAAAGTTGAAGCATGTGGAACTTTAAATCTTTTACTGAAAAGTTAAGCAGTGTTTTTATTAACTCAATCTGATTTAATTCTTGCATTGTTTAAATGCTTTCTGACAATAAACCAGCAGTAAAATTGCATATATATATATGTGTCTGACACTGATCTAAAGCACTGAAAACCTTTTTAAAAGATAATTTAATGTTTAGAGTCCCATATTGTTACTTACACATGTATACACACATACACACTCTGGACTGTGGGTACCAGGGAAAGAAATAATAAATTGGGCACCCTTAAATAATAAATATAAGTAATAGTGCCCCCATAGTTTATGAGTTAATTGTGCCCCCTTGATTAATAACATAATAGTTCCCTGTGTTTAATTAAAAACATAATAGCGCCAAGAGTATCATGGCTCATATGTGAGGAGTGCATTGTACCTCTGCTACCCTTGTCGTAGTATGTGTTGGTTCTAATGAAGCATTTACTAACTGCAACAATAGCATCCTATGCAGATGTATAGTATACACAAATCACAATAGTATAGAATAAACCATAGTTAAAAGAGATTGACCACCACCAATTTTGAGCTTGGCTCTTCTGTGCTTTGACTAATGTGGCCTCTTCTTCTACAACACCATATGCATACATTGCGCCCTGGTGGCAGAAGTGGATGGTATGCTGCCCATACTAGTTTCAGGTGAAGTGGAGGCAACCGGTAAGCCATCAAATCATGGTGTAATTGTGCATCTGCTTTCTTTAGCAGTTGAGCCTCGTTTGCCCGTCCAGCCTTAACTGTCTCGCTTCCTCCTCTACAGTCTCACCCTCTCTCCTCTCTCTCTATTTCTTCTTACCCTCTATAACACACAGAACACTAAATAACATAAAGAAAAGGACAAACCATCACTGACACTCACACCACGCGAAAAAAAAAAAAAAGACTTAAACCAAAATAGACATCTCTCAATAATCTCAAAATTAACTAGTAATCATTTCCAAACAATAGTAGTAGTTTGCCAAATTTAAGGGCCAGCACTCCATTCTCATCCTCTTGGACCTATTTGCAACCTTCGACACAATTGATCACCCTCCTGCTACACACACTTCACCATGGCCTCTCTGACACTGTCCTCCTATGGTTCAACTCTCTCTAACCACTCTTTCTCTGTTTTTACTTCGGGTTCCTCTCCTCATCTTCCCCAGGGCTCCATCCTTGGCCCTCTGCTCTTTTTTTTTTGTACGCCTCTTCACTGGGTGAACTTATCAATTCCTTCGGCCTCCAGTACCGCTGCTATGCCGATGACACCCAAATCTACCCGTCATCTCTTGACCTCTCCCCTTCCCTCCTCACTAAGATGTCCTGCTGGATGCCTCAATGCTTCCTTAAACTCAACATGGTCAAATTGTTAGGAACAGCAGGTAACTGCTATTTCATTGTGGCTGCTGCAGTGTGGTTGTCAGCCTGGGTGTGATCATATGACTGCACTCAGTTGCAGCTTAATCTGACACCTGTCCTGATTAGCTACTAATGCTTTAAATACCTGTCAGTTTCACTGAGTCTTTGCCAGTTATAGCGTTCACACACTTGTTTCTCTCTGCTCCTGTTCCTGAGTATAATCTGCTCCTGTCTGATGCTCGGGTTTGACCTCTGCCTGTGACCTGACTACCCCTGATCATTGCCTGGATAGATCTTTTGTTAGTGACCCCTAACTAAGTATATCGCTGCCTGGACCGACCCTTTGCCTGTTTGACTCTATGAGACCACCACCCAGCCGCAGGAGAGTGGTGCCCGCTATCTGCTCCATCGGATGCACTTGTGTCAGGGGTGGTTTATCATATAGGTTGACAGCTCAATCTTGCTCCATCACCTTCCCTTGCACTGTGTTGCCCCATTCTCTACTCTACACTGCCAAACTGTTATACTGGTAGAGCTTGGTACTACATCCTATTGCAACTCTGGTCCAGGTGCATCCTGCATCCCTGTTGGCATAGAGATTATGCTCGGCAAACTACTGCCAAGTCCTTTGTTGTGCCCACCTACCTGAGTTAAGTTATCACGACTCAAGATTAAGTCCTGGGGACAACCGAGTACTGGCAAATATATCTGATTCCATGGGAAAGGTTTTACTAAAGGTTAAGCTCTCGTCAACAACAGGTTCTGATAACTTAACTCATAGGGTGGTTAGTGACACAAATCAGAACCTATAAACCTTCTCTCTCCCCAGTCTACATCTACTTCCCTCTCTGTCAAGCACGGCACTGGCTTTCCCTCCGTTACAGAATTCTCTTCAAGCTCCTCATCCTCACCTACAAAGCCCTCTTCTACCTCACTGCTCCTCACATATCCAACCTCATCTCCAGTCATACTCCTTCTTGCCCTCTACGGTTAGCCAACAACCGCAACCTTACCTCTCATCTGGTTACCACGTTTCCCTCCCCATTCAAGATTTCTCCCGTGCTGCCCCCATTCTCTGGAAAGATGTCCCTCATTCTATCAGGCTATAACTTACCCTGCAAAACTTCAAACGATCCCTTTAAAGACACATATTCAGAAAAGCCTACCCTTCCTCTATCTAACCTCTCCCCTGCCCTTATCTACCCCTCTTCATGATCTATCTTCACTAATTGTAGTATACCTCACCCTCATTCTTCCTTCGTTCCTCATACTACCTGCTCTTACTGATCTCTCCATACAGATTTCTAGTCGTGAGCAGTGCTCTCTAACCCGTGTGTCCTCCTCCTCCTTCTGTTACCTTTGCTTTTGGCTGACCAGCCTCATTTATGCACCTCGACACTAAGCCCCTGCCCTCAGTTCTTCTCTTCTCCCATTGCCTTCGCTGCTCCATCATTGCTCTGATCCTGTTAGATGTGCCCACATTGCTGGGTACAGGTTCAACTTGCTTTAGTTCACTCCCCACTTCTCCTCCTCTACTTTCCTAGTTTCTAATGTTCTAGTATTCACTTATACCTCTATGCCCTGTGCATCTGCTCTCAGCTGAGTTGTTTTTTAGCTGCACATTGTTTTTGTACTGCTTTGTATGCTGTGTTCTGTTTTGCTCTATGCTCTATGTATGGAGCTGTGAACCCTTTGCGGCACCATATAAAATAAAGATAATAATAATAATAACCAACTCTCAAATGCTCCTCTTCTAACACCTGGCTCCTCAGACCCTTATCAAACTTAATGAGGAGGTGGGCAAAGTTTTATAGGGCCTCTGAGGTCAAAATCCTGCAGGTTTTCAGGATGTGTTTCTGGTGGTTTGAGCTTGAACCCACCAAAACTTTGAATAGTAAATCTGGCGGCTTGGAGGTGAAAATTTCCCAATTATTGTTCCAAAAGTAATTATATATTAATATTGCGTTTCAGGGTCTAAGTGTGTGAGGGGTAGGGAGGCACAAACATGGGTTTTAGCAGGTTTATATAAATTGAATACTCTTTTAGGCTCTGATAAGACACTGAGCACTTGTATGTCTGAAGCCACTCAATGATAAATATATTGTTTATACCAAACGGCAGCATTAAAAACAATAGTAAACATTTTAAGTGATCCATTTATTCTGTGTCTAGCCAGTGATTTCACAACAACAATAATGAAGCATTAAATATTAATATGTGGTTACTTATCACTCTCTAATGTACACATTGTAACTGATTCAGAATGGGACTGAAAAATGTGTTGTTATGAATGTGCAGTATGTGCAGAGTAGGATAAATATCTGTACTTCTGATATGGGTGCAGTACATATGAAGAATAACAACCCAAAGACAGCGAGTAGATTAGTGATTGTGCTTGTTGGTTCTAGATGCAGAGAATACATAACTTTTACAATCTGTACCAGCCCACACACACATATATATCTCTGGCTATATTCAATATTGCAGTGTGGTGCCCAATAAACATCTAGGGGTAAATGTATCATACTCCGGTTTCTTCAACTCGCGGGAGTTTGGCGAGATGACAGCTAAAATTGAAGAAACCGGAGTATGATACATTTACCCCCTAATCTAAATTAGTCGTATCATTTTCAGGTATGTTAAATAATGCATCTGGAAGATGACCGAACACACAGGCCAATAGCAATTTTTGCTAACATGCCTAATTACTGATTGCCTAATGACTCATTTAGACCAGATATTTATTGAGCATCAGGCTTGTAATGACCACACTTACAGTGTGCTGTACTGAATGTGATCCGATTACACAGGATATGCGCCTACTCAATCTTGCCCCTCCCCTAATGGACACCCTTGACTGTGTAACCTTTGTGGCATAGTTATAGCAAACCAAGTGGCTACTATGGACGCTCCCATTATAAAGCTCATCTCTGTGCAATGTACAACTGGCATTAGGGGTGCCATCTTTTTAATCAAGTATATTTTCTAGATTTCTATATCTTACAAATACATAAAATAAAAACAAAATAAAAAAAAACAAAATACAGAAAAGGGAAAAAAAACCTGTCAATTAAACAAGAGACCAATTATACACCAATCAGCCACAACATTAAAACCACTGACATGTGAAGTGAATAACATTGATTATCTTGTTACAATGCCACTTACCAAGGAGTGGAATATATTATTAGGTTCTGTGGGATGTTCCCAGTATGCAGCGGTTACCTACCAAAAGTGGTCCAAGGAAGGACAACCAGTGCACTGGTGACAGGGCCATGTGCATCCAAGGCTCGCTGATGCGTGTGGGGAGTGAAGACTAGCCCATCTGATCCAATCCCACAAAACAGCTACTGCCGCACAAATTTCTGAAATAGTTAATGCTGGCTATAATATAAAGGTATTTGAACACACCGTGCATCAGTTTGCTGTGTATGGGACTATGTAGCTGCTGATTGGTCAAAGAGCCCATGCTGACCCTTATCCACTGCCAAAAGTGCCTACAATGGGTACGTGGGTGCCAAAACTGGACCATGGAGCAATGGAAGAAGGTGGTCTGATCTGAGGAATCATGTTTTCTTTTACATCATATGAATGGCAGAATGCATGTGAGTTGTTTACCTGGGGAACAGATAGCACCAGGATGCACTATGGGAAGAAGACAAGCCAGTGGAGGCAGTGTGATGCCCTGGGCAATGGTCTGCTCTGAAATATAGGGTTCTGGCATTCATGTGGATGTTACCTTGACACATACAACCTACCTAAACATTATTGCAGACCAAATACCTGCCTTCATGGCAACAATATAATCTAATGGCCATGGTGTCTTTCAGCAGGAAAATGCTTCCTGCCACACTGCAAAATTTATTCAGGAATGATTTAAGGAACATGACAAAGAGTCCAAGGTGTTGACTTGGCCTCCAAATTCCCCAAATCTCAATCCGATTGAACATCTGTGGGATGTACTAGAAACAGGTCCAAGCTATGGAGGCCCCACCTTGCAAAAGTATCTGTTTCCAGATACTGCCAAAGGTTGTATATATATTGCACCAGGAAAACCTTTTATCCTCATAGGGTCTATGTATAAGCCACTTTTATTAAGTTCTTATATTATAATTATATTCATAGAACCATAGAGGAGGTGCACCCACACATGAAAGTCATATGGATAATCTGATAGGGGAAAGAGAGAAAATGTGTCTACCTGGGCACTCAAAGGTTATGTTTACTGTTTTACATAAAACATAAAACTAGCTTTATTGATATACATTAAGATCATTTACATAATACAATATGTGTTATTTAAACACTGTTAGTGAAATATAAAAAAAGAGAAAAGTGTGTACAAATACATGAAAAACTGTTAAGATCAGGCCCGGCGCTCCCATTAGGCAAGGTTAGGCACTTGCCTAGGGTGCCGGGCTCTGGAGGGCGCCTGGAGGCGCCACAGAATGAACATTACTTTAAAACTGTGCGGCGACCGCTGACCATACCTGTCACGGCCAGTATGTACCAAACATGGGCGCCATCTTGAAATCGGCCAATCGGCCCAATTCCTGTAGAGTTTTTGAAATAAAAGGGTGTACTGCGACTTTTGAATCACCCTGTATACACGAAAACATAGGAACTGGGGTGCAGAAAAATGGCAGCTGGTGCTCTGCCTTGATGAGTCAATATTTGAAATATTTGGCTGTAGGCAGGTTGTTTTCTGAAGGACTGGAGAGCGATACATAAATGAGTGTCTACAAGCAACAGTGAAACCATCCTTGTAAGTTTGGGGCTGCGTTTCAACATATGGAGTTGGGGATTGGAAATACTGCCTGTATTTTTCAATGCTGAGAAATACAGGCAGGTGCTTATCCATTATGCAATACCATCAGGGAGGCATCTGATTGGCTCAAAATTTATTCTGCAGCAGGACAACAACCCCAAACATACAGCCAATGTCATTAAGAACTTTATTTATCATAAAGAAGACAAAAGAAGTCCTGGAAGTGATGATATGGCCCCCACAGAGCCCTGATCTCAACATCATGGAGTCAGTCTGGAATTACATGAAGAGACAGAAGGATTTGAGCAAGCCTACATCCACAGAAGATCTGTGGTTAGTTCTCCAAGACTTTTGGAACAACCTCACTGCCGAGTTCTTTCAAAAACTATGTGCAAGTGTACCTAGAAGAATTGATGCATTTATGCTGTTTTGAAGGCAAATGGTGGTCACCCCAAATATGGATTTGATTTAGATTTCTCTTCTGTTCCTTCACTTTGCAGTTTGTTAATTGATAAAAATAAACTATTAACACCTCTATTTTTGAAAGCATTCTTACTTTGCAGCATTTTTTCCACGCCTGTCTAAAACTTTTGCACATTTTAAAAGGTTTAAGAACCAACACAAAAGAAAGAGAGGAGGAAAAAGAAATCTCACATCCATCTCGTGGGTAATAACACATAGTAGAACCATATTTACAGGATAATCATATTGGAACACAGAGGCAATACTATTCTCAGTACAATAAATTACAGAATATATAATATTAAAACAATAGAATGTGAAAGCAAAAGTAATACACTCTGCTGGATTCTCACAAATCATCACAGACTGAGAATCATTAACTGAGAGATCGACAGTATAACAAGATTCCAAATTTGTTCGCATTTCAGAAGGGAGTTTCTGCTAGTATAGATATATATTTTATGTCCCTCCGTGTCATACACCAGTAAGACCCATTCTGCAAGATTGGGGGGATTGCGTGTCATCCACACTCTGGCAATACAGATGTTGACTAGCATGAAAACATTGACTAAATATTGCAGTCCTCTTGACCACATTAAACAGGCATAGACCGAAACCATAAGTGCCAGGGGTCAAAATATATATATTGACATCAGTGTTGGGGAAAAATCTTCTAACTTTAAGCTAAAAATCCTGTAGAAAAGATGCTATAAAGTACCAGCCCCAACTTTGCATTTGGGAGAGTGCTCTGCAAAACCCCCAAGATTAACTATACTAGAGTCAGATACACCCTGTGTAAAATATAAAATGTTATTTGTTGGTATTTAATGTAAGAGTAGCTTTCTAATGGCTGCTAGTAATGATCTCCTAGGAAACTTAAATTAAGAAACTTCTTATTTAAGTCTCCAGGACAAAACCAAGTTACAATGCAAGGGGTGAAATTAGCTTATTATTTTGCACATAAGTTAAATACTGTCAGTTTTTTCATGTAGCAAATAAATACTTGATATCTTATTTGTACACTGAAATTTAAAGTTGATATTTGTGTGCTACATGAAAAAACAGTCAGTATTTAACTTATGTGCAAAACAGAAAACTAATTTTCACCCCTTGCATTGTAACATGGTTTTGTCCAGAAGACTTAAATAAGAAGTTTCTTAATTTAAGTTCCTTAATGAATCAGGCCCCTAATCCTTATCATGCAAAGCATCCAAATCTGCCTCCCATTTGGTCCTGAGACTCTGTAAAGCATCGTTATTAACTTCTAATTGCAGATAAATATTAGGGATGTGCACCGGCGACTTTTGAGGTCTCGTGTTTTGTGTTTTGGATCCGGATTTTCGTTATTTTTGGGGTTCGGATTTGTCTCGCAAAACACTTGACGAAAGGTCTCGGTTCGGATTTAAGGTTTTGGATTCGGATTTTTTTTGAAAAAAACATAAAAAGTTTAAAAATCAAGTTTTTGGGCTTATTTTCACTCCTACGCTATTATTAACCTCAATAACATTCAATAACAAGCATTTCCACTAATTTACAGTGTATTCTGAACACCTCACAATATAGTTATTAGTCCAAAACGTTGCAACAAGGTATCTTTCTGGACTGCGTAGAGGAATGGGTCACCACAATATATATTAAAAACCCTGAACTTTTATGATTCGCACCAATAAATGTACCTGGACTGCGTAGAGGAGTGGGTCACCACAATATATATTAAAAGCCCTGAACTTTTATGAATCGCACCAATAAATGTACCTGGACTGCGTAGAGGAGTGGGTCACCACAATATATATAATAAGAAAACCATTAACTTGTTTGATTCGCACCAATAAATGTACCTGGACTGCGTAGAGGAGTGGGTCACCACAATATATTAAAAACCCTGAACTTTTATGAATCGCACCAATAAATGTACCTGGACTGCGTAGAGGAGTGGGTCACCACAATATATATAATAAGAAAACCATCAACTTGTTTGATTCGCACCAATAAATGTACCTGGACTGCGTAGAGGAGTGGGTCACCACAATATATTAAAAACCCTGAACTTTTATGAATCGCACCAATAAATGTACCTGGACTGCGTAGAGGAGTGGGTCACCACAATATATTAAAAACCCTGAACTTTTATGAATCGCACCAATAAATGTACCTGGACTGCGTAGAGGAGTGGGTCACCACAATATATATAATAAGAAAACCATCAACTTGATTGATTCGCACCAATAAATGTACCTGGACTGCGTAGAGCAGTGGGTCACCACAATATATTAAAAACCCTGAACTTTTATGAATCGCACCAATAAATGTACCTGGACTGCGTAGAGGAGTGGGTCACCACAATATATATTAAAAACCCTGAACTTTTATGATTCGCACCAATAAATGTACCTGGACTGCGTAGAGGAGTGGGTCACCACAATATATATTAAAAACCCTGAACTTTTATGAATCGCACCAATAAATGTACCTGGACTGCGTAGAGGAGTGGGTCACCACAATATATATAATAAGAAAACCATCAACTTGTTTGATTCGCACCAATAAATGTACCTGGACTGCGTAGAGGAGTGGGTCACCACAATATATTAAAAACCCTGAACTTTTATGAATCGCACCAATAAATGTACCTGGACTGCGTAGAGGAGTGGGTCACCACAATATATATAATAAGAAAACCATCAACTTGTTTGATTCGCACCAATAAATGTACCTGGACTGCGTAGAGGAGTGGGTCACCACAATATATTAAAAACCCTGAACTTTTATGAATCGCACCAATAAATGTACCTGGACTGCGTAGAGGAGTGGGTCACCACAATATATTAAAAACCCTGAACTTTTATGAATCGCACCAATAAATGTACCTGGACTGCGTAGAGGAGTGGGTCACCACAATATATATAATAAGAAAACCATCAACTTGTTTGATTCGCACCAATAAATGTACCTGGACTGCGTAGAGCAGTGGGTCACCACAATATATTAAAAACCCTGAACTTTTATGAATCGCACCAATAAATGTACCTGGACTGCGTAGAGGAGTGGGTCACCACAATATATATAATAAGAAAACCATCAACTTGTTTGATTCGCACCAATAAATGTACCTGGACTGCGTAGAGGAGTGGGTCACCACAATATATTAAAAACCCTGAACTTTTATGAATCGCACCAATAAATGTACCTGGACTGCGTAGAGGAGTGGGTCACCACAATATATATAATAAGAAAACCATCAACTTGTTTGATTCACACCAATAAATGTACCTGGACTGCGTAGAGGAGTGGGTCACCACAATATATTAAAAACCCTGAACTTTTATGAATCGCACCAATAAATGTACCTGGACTGCGTAGAGGAGTGGGTCACCACAATATATTAAAAACCCTGAACTTTTATGAATCGCACCAATAAATGTACCTGGACTGCGTAGAGGAGTGGGTCACCACAATATATATAATAAGAAAACCATCAACTTGTTTGATTCGCACCAATAAATGTACCTGGACTGCGTAGAGCAGTGGGTCACCACAATATATTAAAAACCCTGAACTTTTATGAATCGCACCAATAAATGTACCTGGACTGCGTAGAGGAGTGGGTCACCACAATATATATTAAAAACCCTGAACTTTTATGATTCGCACCAATAAATGTACCTGGACTGCGTAGAGGAGTGGGTCACCACAATATATATTAAAAACCCTGAACTTTTATGAATCGCACCAATAAATGTACCTGGACTGCGTAGAGGAGTGGGTCACCACAATATATATAATAAGAAAACCATCAACTTGTTTGATTCGCACCAATAAATGTACCTGGACTGCGTAGAGGAGTGGGTCACCACAATATATTAAAAACCCTGAACTTTTATGAATCGCACCAATAAATGTACCTGGACTGCGTAGAGGAGTGGGTCACCACAATATATATAATAAGAAAACCATCAACTTGTTTGATTCGCACCAATAAATGTACCTGGACTGCGTAGAGGAGTGGGTCACCACAATATATTAAAAACCCTGAACTTTTATGAATCGCACCAATAAATGTACCTGGACTGCGTAGAGGAGTGGGTCACCACAATATATTAAAAACCCTGAACTTTTATGAATCGCACCAATAAATGTACCTGGACTGCGTAGAGGAGTGGGTCACCACAATATATATAATAAGAAAACCATCAACTTGTTTGATTCGCACCAATAAATGTACCTGGACTGCGTAGAGCAGTGGGTCACCACAATATATTAAAAACCCTGAACTTTTATGAATCGCACCAATAAATGTACCTGGACTGCGTAGAGGAGTGGGTCACCACAATATATATAATAAGAAAACCATCAACTTGTTTGATTCGCACCAATAAATGTACCTGGACTGCGTAGAGGAGTGGGTCACCACAATATATTAAAAACCCTGAACTTTTATGAATCGCACCAATAAATGTACCTGGACTGCGTAGAGGAGTGGGTCACCACAATATATATAATAAGAAAACCATCAACTTGTTTGATTCACACCAATAAATGTACCTGGACTGCGTAGAGGAGTGGGTCACCACAATATATTAAAAACCCTGAACTTTTATGAATCGCACCAATAAATGTACCTGGACTGCGTAGAGGAGTGGGTCACCACAATATATATAATAAGAAAACCATCAACTTGTTTGATTCGCACCAATAAATGTACCTGGACTGCGTAGAGGAGTGGGTCACCACAATATATTAAAAACCCTGAACTTTTATGAATCGCACCAATAAATGTACCTGGACTGCCTAGAGGAGTGGGCACTGGGCACCACAATAAAATATATAAAAAAACTTCAACAGGTCTGCATTACACTACACATACGGCTGCTCCTCCATCCTCTCCATCATATACATGTTGGAGTTTTAGCGTGTGACAACCTCTTGTTTTTGATAATGTCAGTGCATTTTGAATATTTTTCAATTTGCCCCACACCACTGAATGTACTTTATCTATGATACGCATCTATCTATCTTGACTGCGTAGTGTGGTGGCCCCGGTACACAATTTGGTACCGAGGCCACAATATAATTAAAAAACCCTCCACGTGTCAGAATTCCACCAAACAAGTATCTGGACTGCGTAGTGGGGTGGCCCCGGTACCCAATTTGATACCGGGGCCACAATAAAATAAATACACCCTCCACGTGTCAGAATTCCACCAAACAAGTATCTGGACTGCGTAGTGGGGTGGCCCCGGTACCCAATTTGATACCGGGGCCACAATACCTCCTCCAAACATGGTACAGACAATTCGTCATTGAGATCCCATCAAGTATGTTAAAGACAGACAGGGTCGAAGTGTTATTGGTTGACTTTGTAAACCAAAAAACTGTCCCTGTTGCACATAGTCGTGCAATGAAGACTGACTTTTTCATTTAAAGGCACCATCTTTCAAGTGTAGTGTTTGTAAGTCTAAGTCATATTGTACTTTTGGTAAAATTGGTTTATTTTGTTCCTCTTTATGGTAACTACTAATAGAATTAAAGTATTAAATAGAAGCGGCAGTTCCTCTTTATGGTAATTAGTAATAGAATTAAAGTATTAAATAGAATTAAAGTATGAAATAGAATTAAAGTATTAAATAGAATTAAAGTATTAAATAGAGTGGTATAGAGTTGTAGTGTGGTATAGATAGAGTGGTCCCCACAATATAATAATAAAACCCTCAACTGGTCTGAATTCCACCGAACAAGTATCTGGACTGCGTAGTGTGGTGGCCCCGGTACACAATTTGGTACCGAGGCCACAATATAATTAAAAAATTGGGCATCAACTGTCACCGTTGTTTAATATCTGATACACCTAAATATGGACTGCACAGTGGAGTGGCCCCGGTAGTAAATTTGGTGCTGGGGCCACAATACCTCCTCCAACTTCCAAGTGTAGTGTTTATAAAGACAGACAGCGTCGAAGTGTTATTAGTTGACTTTCTTAACCCTAAAATTGTCCCTGTTGCAAATATTCGTGCAATGGACAGTTACTTTTTTATTGAAAGACTCAAGCTTTCAAGTGTAGTGTTTATAAAATATAAACAACAATACAGTAGTTTTAGAGCACGTCAATACCTCTTGTTTTAAATTATGACAGGGCATTTTACTTTTGGTTTAATTTCTTGAATTTTTTTAAATTTGGTTTTACTTTTTGAACATGGCAAACGACTCTTGATTGGTCATATAATGCAAAAAAAAAAAGGTCCAAGATGGAATTGTCCTTGGGCCCTCACACCCACCCTTATGTTGTTGAAATAGGACATGCACACTTTAACAAACCAATCATTTCAGCGACAGGGCCTACCAAACAACTTTGGCTGAAATGATTGGTTTGTTTGGGCCCCCACACCAAAAAAGCTATTCATCTCTCCTTGTACAGACTAAACAGGCTCTACTGAGGCAAGATGTCGTCCTCATCCTCAACCTCTGATTCCTCTCCCCCTACAGTGTGTACTTCCTCCTCATCACACATTATCAATTCGTCCCCGCTGGACTCCACAACCACAGGTCCCTCTGTAGTATCTGGAGGGCAGTGCTGTACTTCATTGAGGAATTGATTATTCATTTTTATAAACATCATTTTTTCAACGTTGTGAGGAAGCAACCTCCTTCGCCGCTCACTGACCAGGTTCCCCGCTGCACTAAAAACTCTTTCCGAGTACACACTGGAGGGGGGACAACTCAGGTAAAATAGAGCCAGTTTGTACAGGGGCTTCCAAACTGCCTTTTTTTCCTGCCAGTAACAATATGGACTGTCTGACATGTCTACTTGGATGGTGTCAGCAAAGTAATCATCCACAATTTTTTCTATTGTGACAGCATCCAATGCAGCGAGAGTAGACATATCTGCAATGGTTGGCAGGTCCTTCAGTCCGGACCAGATGTTATCAGCATCCCCGCCAGTGCCTCTTTTGGGAAAACTGAGCTTTTTCCTCGCAGCCATAGATGTGGAAGAAAATGAGGGTGGAGCTGTTGGCATGTCACGGTCCTCTTCAGAGGACAATCTCCTGACCAGCAGGTCTTTGCACCGCTGTAGACTTGTGTCCGCCGGAAACAGAGACACAACATACGCTTTAAACCGAGGATCGAGCACGGTGGCCAGAATGTATTCCTCTGACTTTAAAAGAGTGACCACCCTCGGATCCTGGCAAAGCGTACGAAGGGCTACATCCACAAGAGCTACATGCTTGGTGTAATCGCAATGGCTTACCAGCTCCTCCCTCACTTTCTCCAGCTGCTTCTGCAACAGCCTGATCAGGGGAATGACCTGACTCAAGCTGGCAGTGTCGGAACTGACTTCTCGTGTGGCAAGTTCAAATGGCTGCAGAACCTTGCACAACACGGAAATCAGTCTCCACTGCGCTTGACTGAGGTGCATCCCCACTCCTTTGCCTATGTCGTAGGTGGATGTGTAGGCCTGAATGGCCTTTTGCTGCTCCTCCATCCTCTGCAGCATATAGAGGGTGGAGTTCCAGCGCGTCACAACCTCTTGTTTGAGGTGATGGCAGGGCAGGTTCATGCTTTTTTGATGTGCCTCTAGTCTGCGGTAGGCACTGGCTGAATGCCGAAAGTGTCCAGCAATTTTGCGCGCCACCGCAAGCATCTCCTGCACACCCCTGTCACTCTTGAGGTAATGCTGCACCACCAAATTAATGGTGTGGGCAAAACATGGGACGTGCTGGAAATTGCCCATATTTAATGCCCGCACAATGTTACTGGCATTGTCTGACACCACAAATCCCCATGAGAGTCTAAGTGGGGTAAGCCACTGGGAGATAATTTCCCTCATTTTCTCTAATATGTTGTCAGCGTTGTGCCTCTTATTAAAGCCTGTAATACACAATGTTGCCTGCCTTTGCATGAGCAGCCATTTTGTAGATGCTGCTACTGATGCAGCTGTTGCTGTTGCTGCGGAAGGGGATGCATCTACCCAGTGGGCTGTCACAGTCATATAGTCCTTCGTTTGCCCAGAACCACTTGTCCACATGTCCGTGGTTAAGTGGACAGTGGGTACAACCGCATTTTTAAGAGCACTGAGGACACTTGATCGTACTTCTCTGTACATTTTTGGTATCGCCTGCCTAGTGAAGTGGAATCTCGAGGGGATTTGGTACCGGGGACACAATACCTCCATCAACCCTCTAAATCCCACTCCACTGATGGCGGACACCGGGCGCACGTCTAACACCAACATTGCAGTTACAGCCGCAGTTATACGCTTTGCAATAGGGTGACTACTATCGTATTTTGTGGTCATGGCAAACGACTGTTGGACGGTCAATTGTTTTGTGAAAGACTTAGCGGTCTTACGACTTCCCCTCTGGGAAGATGACCGACTAACAGCAGCAACAACAGCAGTGGCAGTAGTAGGCGTACCGCTGCAGGATTCCTCGGATGAATCCCGTATTGAGGAGGACTCAGTCTGGCTGCTGACTTGGGCTGCAGGACTGAATCTGATGGAGATTGTGGAGGAAGTTGACGAGGAGGGTGTTGCTGGTGTGTATCCAACTGGACCACGGGATTTAGGTGTCCCTGTACCGATGGGGGTCCTAGCCCCAGTTCCTGAACTAACCACTGAACTATGAAGTTTATTCAGGTGACGTATAAGGGAGGATGTTCCTAGGTGGGCAAGATCCTTACCCCTGCTTATTTGAGCTTTACATAAGCTACATATGGCCATACATTGGTTGTCTGGATTTGGATAAAAATAACTCCAGACCGAAGAGGTGCATTTTTTGGTCTTCTGACCAGGCATGACGATGGGCTTTTTCATCCCATGGACATCAGCTGTTTCCCCCCCTGGTGCCTCATTTACAATAACCACATCACCATCCTCATCATCAAGTTCCTCCACAGCGCCAGCTACATCATCAATAGCCTCCTCCCGAGCCACCTCTTCCCGTACAGTGATGGGAAGGTCAGGCTTGACAACCACCAACATCCTTGGACTCGCCTTGTGGATTTGTGATAATTTCTCTTTAGAAGGCAGAGTTGTTTGCTGTTTTGTTGCTGACAGCATAACTCTCTTCAATTTTTTGTAGGGGGGGGGAGGAGGAGGAGGGCTAAGATCCGTGGGTGAAGCTGAACCACTAGTCATGAACACGGGCCAGGGCCTAAGCCGTTCCTTGCCACTCCGTGTCGTAAATGGCATATTGGCAACTTTACGTTTCTCCTCAGATGATTTTAAGTTTCTCTTTTTGCTACTTTTTCTTAACTTGGGCTTTTTGGATTTTACATGCCCGGTACTACGAGATTGGGCATCGGGCTTGGAAGACGACGTTGATGGCATTTCATCGTCTATGTCATGACTAGTGGCAGCAGCTTCAGCATTAGGAGGAAGTGGGTCTTGATCTTTCCCTACTTTATCCTCCAAATTTTTGGTCTCCATTATATGTAGCACAAGATACTGCAGAATGTGTGAACTTGGTAATATTGCAGTACCAATGGACTTATACTGCTGTATTGGTTTTGCAAATTTGGTTATAATTATTATATTTATTTTTTTTTTTAAATTTTTTATTTTTTTTTACTTTTTTTTTATTTTTAAAAAACTTGGGAATAATGGGGAAATAACTATGCCCTTAGAAGCACAGAGCACAGGACACAGCACCACTGGACTGAACAGGACACGGCACAGGACCCAGCAGCACTACGGAACTCAGCAGGACAGAGCACAGGACACAGCACCACTGGACTGATACTGCAGAATGTGTGAACTTTGTAATATTGCAGTACCAATGGACTTATACTGCTGGATTCGTTTTGCAAATTTGGTTATAATTATTATATATTTTTTCTTTTTTTTAATTTTTTATTTTTTTTTAATTTTTTTTTATTTTTTAAAAACTTGGGAATAATGGGGAAATAACTATGCCCTTAGAAGCACAGAGCACAGGACACAGCACCACTGGACTGAACAGGACACGGCACAGGACCCAGCAGCACTACGGAACTCAGCAGGACAGAGCACAGGACACAGCACGACTGGACTGATACTGCAGAATGTGTAAACTTTGTAATATTGCAGTACCACTGGACTTTTACTGCTGAATGTGTGAACTTGGTAATATTGCAGTACCAATGGGCTTATACTGCAGGATTGGTTGTGCAAATTTTGTGGTAATTAAAAAAAATTAAAGTAGTTTTTGGTATTTTTTTAAAAAACTTTTTTTTATTTTTTTAAACACAGGGGAATATTGGGGAAATAACTATGCCCTTAGAAGCACAGAGCACAGGACACAGCACCACTGGACTGAACAGGACACAGCACAGGACCCAGCAGCACCACTGACCTCAGAAGGACAGAGCACAGCACACAGCCCCACTGGACTGATACTGCAGAACACAGCACAGCACAGCACAGCACAGCACAGCACAGCACAGCACAGCACAGCACAGAACTAAACAGCACAGCACGAGATCTACCAGGACAGAGGACCACCTAACACACCCTCCCTCTACCCTGATCAATGCCCGAGTGAAGATGGCGGCGACTAGCGGGGAATTTATAGGATCCGAGTATCGCGAGATCCGACAACGGGATTATGAGTCAGAGCCTCAGTTTCAGATTTGAATTTGGCGCCAATACCCGGATCTGTCTCGGATCCGACTCGGATCCGCAACGTTCGGGTGGGCTCGGATTTCATAAATCCGAGTGCGCTCATCCCTAATAAATATACATAGTAAATGAGATGTCTTGAACCCCTGTGATTGCAGAAGCGTCCTACAAGTAGCTTTATTTTTTTACCAATGTTTTTCTGTGGAACTGAATGGTCAGTGCATGTCGTAATTGCAGGTAAATGAAGAACATTATTCTGGGGAGACTAAATTCTACACTTAGATCTTAGATAGGAGTGGTAACAATAAATGGATGATAAATATATTTTTGGGGATCTTTTAAGTTTTACTGTAGGGTGCAGTAAGTTGTAGTTGTGTCTCTGTGCAAAATAGCTAAAGTTGTAAAAATATTTAGTTATAAACAGGACAGTTTATGAATTGAGTCAAATCAGGTGTAAAATAATTGGAGTGTTTACCATGCTCCCCCTGTCACAAGTTGTTAGGAGGGAGGGGGCTTTCTACAGGCAGTGATGGAGAGCTAGGAAGATTTACTGTGCAGAAAAGTAAAAGTGATGGTACTGCACCTCATACTCCTGCAATCATAGCTTTCTGACTTGTAGCAGACAACATTAGGACACTGTCCTAAAGATGTGGGAGGGATATGTGTATAGATGCAGCCGAGTGTAAATCGATAGCCAGAGAAAAGTATTGCCAGTTATTAACATCAACTGTCTGGCGTTATCTTCAGTGTGTAAAATAAAATATAAAACAGTAAGGCCCTCGCCCCTAAATAAATAACTAGAACTAGTGCTATAGCCTGGGGCTGGTTGCCATTGATGCTTATTGAGCATGCCTCCCCACTAAAGCGGTCTCAAAAACCCAAAGGCTAAATATAGTATTAATGGCACTATATTGGAAACTACTCAGGAGAAAAGGGATCTAGGAGTGACTATTTCAGGTGACTTAAAGGCAGGTAAGCAGAGCAATGAGGAAGGCAAGTCAGATGCTTGGTTGCATAGGGAGAGGAATCAGTAGCAGAAAGAAAGAAGTAATAATGCCACTGTATAGGTCATTGGTACGGCCTCATCTAGAATACTGTGTTCAGTTCTGGAGGCCATATCTCCAGAAGGATATAAATACATTAGAAACTGTACACAGAAGGGTAACTCAATCGGTGCATGGCCTACAGCACAAAACTTACCCGCAAAGACTAAGATCTCAATATGTATAATTTGGAGCAGAGAAGGGAAAGGGGGGACATGGTAGAAATGTAGGGTAGTGGATAAGTGGAATAGCTTCCTGTCAGAGGTGGTAGAGGCTAATACAGTAGAGCAATTTAAACATGATTGGGATAGACATAAGGATATCCTTACAAAGAACAAAAGATCAAATAGGGTTTAAGGCTACCATAGGTAAATAAGGGCAGATTAGATGGGCAAAGTGGTTCTTATCTGCAGTCAGATTCTATGTAACACCAGGTTTGCCAAACTGGGTTGGTGCTCGAATGGGCAGCACGGTGGCTAAGTGGTTAGCACTTCTGCCTCACAGTACTGGGGTCATGAGTTCAACTGCCAACCATGGTCTTATCTGTGTGGAGTTTGTATGTTTTCCCCGTGTTTGCGTGGGTTTCCTCCGGGTTCCTCCCACACGCCCACAAAACCAAACTGGTAGGTTAATTGGCTGCTATCAAAATTGGCCAAAATTGTGTCTGTGTGTGTTAGGGAATTTAGACTGTAAGCTCCAATGGGGCAGGGACTGATGTGAATGAGTTCTCTGTACAGCGCTGCGGAATCAGTGGCACTATATAAATAAATGGTGATGATGATGTTTGCACTGTGGTCCTGCATTTTTGCAGGTTTATAAATCACCCTGCTAATTACTAATTGAAGGCTACGCTAATAAGCTTTATCCTAGTGAACATAAATAAAAACATAAGTAGTTTTAAAACCAATATATTATAAACCCTGCTTACTTACTATTGTCCTAGTTTATTTCTTTTGGAGTTGGTCTAATGGTCTGATAGAGCTCTTTAAAGTAGAATCAAATATGAAGACATAGTATATATATTTATATTGTGCCATAGCGTAAACAGTAGTTTCTCACACTATCATTAAAAAATCTAATCTGTATATGCTGCCATTTTTTTGTGAAACCCCACTCCTATTATATATAATGCATGCTGCAGCAGACTTTTTTTTAACCTCTCAGCCCTGTTGAAACTTCAATCGAGCATAGGTAACTACAATGGGGGCCCAGCAGTTCCATGATTCTTACTCGCTGTATATGCAGACATGAACCAACCACATAACTGGTCTAATATAAAACACATATATGAATAAGCGCCTTATAATAGACACCTTAAACAGAGTAGATTTATCAAACCTTCGAAAATGGAAAAGTGGAAGTGATGCCCATAACAACCAATCAGATTCTAGCTATCATTTTCTAGAAAGTACTAGATAAATGATAGCTAGAATCTGATTGGTTGCTATGAGCAACACCTCAAAATAAGGGCTATAAGAACACCCCTCAGCAGAACTTTATTAAACATGACAATTGGGACAACTGGTTAGGAGATAAATTTGAAAGGACAAATACAAGGATCTTGTCTGCTATTTATTTGCAGCTTTATTTGTATTTTTAATTACAACACAATAAAACAATGGTAAATTACAGAAGATGCAATAGTATAAAAAGCCATTGACCCTTCCCTTAAGACACTTACAGCAGACAACTGCCCCACCCCCAAACAGCCCTCCTCAAGAGAAACATAAAATAAATATTAATAAATAGAAATGAATCACTGCACAGCCTTTACCACTTTGACTGTTGAAACGAAAAACACTTGTCCTGTAACACAGGGGCTTGCAATCTGTTCTTGTGGTGAACAGTCCCAGCTGCCTACCCCTGTGCTAGCATTTCTTTTTGTTCTTATTTTAGGAATGACACAGTCAAAGAGATAAAGCATTGTAAACACATGTTTTTAGTTGGAAAAAAGTAAAATCATGTTTATGGTACAATACATTAAAATAATAATAATTATAATAATAATAAAATTATGCCCCTTTGATTATGTATTATGGGGATACGACAGCTTTCTGTCATTAATTTTGTTCCTTAAAATAAATGTAACCTCTTTTTTTTCTCTGTGCAATGACTTCAGGTATTAAAATACAGCCTATGTAAATAACATACTGTTTATGTATTGATTACAAATAACCAATTTAAATAGTTAGTCTAAGCACTACAAACGTTTGCCCGGTTATATCTCACAGTCTTGATACACGTTAGCACCAGCTTTGCATTTGCACACAAACAAGTTTTTGTGTTTGTCAATAAAAGCAAAATAGAATATTATATCTATCGGAGCCTAAGTGACAGAAAAATAAAACATATCTGATACAGGAAAACTAATGCAAACAACATTTTAGTATAATATAAATAACAGAGACCTTCCCTTTCAATATTCTATAATGTAACTTTTTCTGCCCATTAATTGTCAATCTCATGTCACTTAAATATCTGTAACTTTGCTAATCCTTTAAGGTTAAAGCCTAAAAATACTGTGTTTTTTTTCTATTTATTAATATGTAAGACTCTGTGTTTTTTTTAATAATGCAAACATAATAATAATAATCTTAAAATCCACTTTACTTTTAATAAGTGCCTATTTCCAGCATCCCCCCCCCCTCTCAGAGACAGGCATGTAGGGTACATACTATGTACCAAGGATCCCATCTTTTAAAATAGAATACGGGAACATCCATGTGGAGATTGTACAGGTCATAAAAGCCACTACATCAGTTGGGACAACATGAAGTAGCTTGAGGGCTGCAGAAGCATTACACGCTTCCTTTTATGTGCCAAAATAAAGTTACCATCTCTGCACACTGTAGTTTGCCCCACAACCTCTTTGAGATAAATATATAATACTTGTCCACTCTCCTGGAATGACCGGGGGACTCCCGAATTACAGGTAGGTCTCCCGGACTCCCGGGAGAGAAGGCTATTCTCCCGCCTCCTGCCCACTTTCTAGTGAAGCAGGCAGGATGGAAGCCCCGCCCTCCTCCGTTCTCACGTCCCATCTCCCCTCCGGGATCTCCCAGAGGCCAATTATGGAATGCTGATAAGTATGAAATATATTTATTCAAATGCATTCACATCATGAAATGGATCAAGAAGCTTTAAACAAAAGCATGTTAAACAAGTTAAACACATGCTATTTGGTACAAGAATTCATATTTTCAGATCAGTTTACATGGGCTTGACTTGCATTAGAAACGCATCTTAAACATAGATTTTTAACACCAGTATGTACGTAGCTTATCAGTTATAGTGACCTATTCCCACTTGTCTGATTCCTAAGCAAGTGAGCATTCTAAGATCAAATCCAGTAGAAAAAAAGTGTGACTGCTTTGGAAAAATCAGGCAAATGGGATCCCACTATATAGGTGCCTGCAAGTAAAGAGGCATTAGTGATGTCACTACCGTCTGCTTTACCATAAGCTCCACCTTATAGCTAGGTACATTAATTCTGGGTATAACTTTCCCTATTGTAACAAAATCAATAATACTTTATCATTAATAGTTGATTTTTAAATGGCTTTAATTATCCATTTGTGGCACGGTGTGGAGTGTAGATGGTGCCATGTTTAAAGTTACCTACTGTGCAAATCTGAGACTGTGGGCTAAGTACTTCCCCCTACTTTACTTCCACGTGTACACCACAATGTCAACAATACATTGCTCCATCAAAAATAAACCAAAAAAAAGATATCCAAATTAGTCATTATTCTTAGCATACATTAACTATAATGGATTCCTAATTTTAGGTCTAAAATAAATGCATGGGTAATTTAAGATAATTGTGGTTTAGTAAAAAACAGTATGTAAAATCTTTTAAACCAAAATAATAGGAAACATCATTTTTAATGCTAAAACTTTATTGACATATTACTGCACACAATTGTTTTGCCATTTTAAAAACACAGTGTAAGATAGGAATGGGCCTCTTTTAGCACTGTTCTTGCCGAACTACATGTCCCATTATTCTCCCGAAGCTAAACTGTCCGCTAAGGACCATGGGAAATGTAGTTCTACAACAGCTGGGATGCTAACGGTTGTCAATGTCTTGCGCAAGCAGTCGGAATTTAGGGAACTGGGAAACAAGCAGCATCATTGCCTTTAACTTGTTATTGCCACGTTTTACACCAGTGTTGAGGCAGTGATACTACGCACTGTATGCTGACATGGATTCATGTACATTCTAGACAACAATGTACATACTTCCTCTCAAAATTCAAATAATGTACTTTGGAATTAAAATATACGTTATAGGGAAATGTGAGCATATACTCACATCACATTTGTTATAACTTTACTACAGAAACTAAATTTTAGAAAGAAAAAGGTCACAACTTGCATTCTCCATACATCTTATATAGCCGTTTCTTTGTTAATTTTAGCTAAAGGTCAGAGGGCACAAACAGCAAGAAGAGCAGTTCTGCGTAACACAGCAAGCGTTTTTTTTTTGCTTTTTTTTTTTTTAAATAAAAAGACAAATGTTTAACTCAGTAATGACAGTCAACAGGACACTAACACAATTCAGGTTAAAGGCATACTGTTTCCATAGAACAGTTATTCCCCTACATGCCGACTTTCAGAAGAAGCCAGGTGAGCACACTGCGACTGCATTCAATATTACCTTCATTACATGTTTATAGCATAGTGCTGGTAAATGTAGAACACTGCAAAAAGCTTTTTTATTTTATATTCAATAGAGTTGTCAATTGTTGACTTTTCTCTAGGTAAAAATAAACTACAAAGAAAGCAAAAAGACCCGACTCCGCAGGTCAGATGGAAATGATGACAGCACTTTCAGTATGTAACACACTTGACATGAAAATGCTTTGGTGCTCATCCCCCTCTGGTACTGCCCCTGATGAGGTCAGGTCACTTCCTCACCCTTTGAGAACTATAGTGAACATGCAGTTTGAGGACATTATATTGCAGTACATGCAGTATTCAGATTCTCCTCTAGTGTCGGCAGCATGTGTACCTGGATGTACTCATATAAGGCAATTTATATATCCGTGCAATATAGTTCAAACTTACAGTGGCCACCTTCTGTAGATCTCAACATGTTTCCTACTGCAGCCATTTCTTTAAAAGCATTGCCTTCTTTATAATGAACCATAACTCACATTACATGTCCTCTATTCGACCTCTCTGTTCTATAAGAATTTTTTTTAGAAGCTGTTGAGTTATTATTTTATCAAAATACTGTGGTCTGTCTATTTCAAAACCTATTTAATTCTTCTGCACTTTCATACAGCAAGCAGGCCGAGTCCATCAGAATCTGAAAACTGATACAATAGTCCTCAAAGGGTTACAGACACATAATACTTGTAGCAATTTTCTTCTCAACATGACGACCATTTTGCCGCAGCTCATTGCAATCCGCTTCGGAGACATTCTGCTTCCTGCCAGGCTTTCAAATGAGTGTTCCTGTCAGACCTACTGAATGTCCTAGGCAGTTGAATATAGCTTGATCAAATATAATGATGGAAAAAAAAAAGAAAAATAAAAGAAAACAGAAAAAACAAAGTTTTTTTTGTTCAGTATATTAATGACTATAAATGTGTTAAAACATTTTGGACAAAGCTCAGAAAAAAGTTGTATAAAACACAAAATGAATGTATCATTAAGGCTGTTACTATATTGCAGAAATTTTGGCCCCTTGTTTGTTGGAGAAAAAGGCTGTCCAAACAGTCTCAAGGTCCCACGTAACTTTGTTCTCCCACAAGTTTTATTGTGGGCACCTATCCATAGCAGACAGAGCATCAATCCTCTTTGGAAACAAAGCTGTTTTGGGTCTTCAGACACTGCTGACGGTTCATTTTGGGGTGACTCTTGTTCGCACCTTGCAGCACTTATCTTTTCAAAGAGGATCTGGTATTTTCAAGACTAAATAAACAAAAAATAATAAAATGAAAAAAAAAATAATAATCTTCATTAATTCAGGAAAATAATTTTGTTCGTCCTCTTCGTTGTTACTCCCGAAAGCAAGCTCTACCTCCAGAGAGCAGAGGAAAGGCCTAAAACGGAATGACAAAGAAATTCAAAAAACTGGAGGGACGGCAGAAACTGGATTTCATGGAAGCTCCCCAGATGATTGAATCCCCACTCAAGTGCAGGACACCAAACCTCTTGGGTTGGAAAGATCAGCTGTATGACCCTGCCTCACAGATGCCTGTGTCTAGCTAGGCAACAGCATAATAGCTCTGATGTTGAATCTCAAGTAACCTCAAATTCTTATGAGCAGAATCCCTATATCACACCCACTCTTGCATAGAGCGTTTACAGTACAGTATGTGGCGGGGTGTTCCTTTCCTTTTGAATTGAAACACAGTGTAAACCAAAACAAGGAGGCACAGGGCCAGGATACAGGGGATTACAATAGCTATGGCTTTCACAGTGCTGGCTGTGTTGTCCAGCTTCATGACAATGTCTACATCATCTTGAGTACTGGTTCGATCTTTGTCTCGGTCAACTGGGCTGTCACATCCCATGAAATCTTTAAGGATAGATCGAGGGTATCCAGGTTCTACTCTGAGTCTCTGGTTGTGAAATTTCCAGTATTCTTTTCCTTTATAAAAGTAGGTGAAGCCTGAAAAAGGGAATAAAGGTAACATTTTAGAGTGCAGTATTCACATAAATGCATTTTGCTCTGATTCCACTAATTCCATTGTTATCAGGGTGTAAGCTAAATGAGGTCCATTAGTTTTATTATATTGTTTATATAGGGATAATTATATTACAAAGAGCAGTACAGAGAATATACAATCATTCACAATGCTTCTATACTAAATTCCCTACCACACATACAAGGCTGTATTTTCTCAGAAGCATATTAACCCCCCAGTATGCTTGGATTGTGAGAAGAAACCAGAGGAACTGGATGAAACCCAAGCAAACATGGAATTTCACAAATTTCACATAGATAGGGCCTTGATTGGAAATGAACCCATGACCCCAAGGCTGTGAGATTTCATTGCTAACCACTGGGCCTCCATGCTGCCCCATCATCCAAATTCATCACCGTATTGGGCACATGCATGTTGCCAACTCTCCAAATGTCCGGGAGACTCCTGAATTCCAGGTAGGTCACCCAGACTCCCGGGAGAGCAGGGCATTCTCCTGCATCTGCCCACTTCCTAGCCTCCATGAAGCGTTTCTCGGGGAATCGCATCATTTTGGCCCCGCCCCAATGGTAAAATGCCGTGCTTGCGTCAATACTTCCCATGGGTGGGGCCAAAATGATGAGATTCTCAGAGACCCCTCCCCTCACACCCAACTCCTACCCTAATCTCCCGGGGGCCAACCTGGTAAAGTTGGCAACTATGATAATTCCAATACATGTTCACAGGCTGCATTCTGTTAAAAACACAATATCATTTATTACAGGTTCTTAAAATAAGTAACTGGAGACAGATTAGCCATAATCACTAGAATTATAGGTTTATACATACCATTTTTTTTGTCAACAAAAGCGCCTTGAGGTGATTCTGGTATTCCTTTCCATACTGTAATTAACTTTGGGTAACCAGGATCCATAAACCGCATCTCTTCATTATACCTCCAGTAGCTAAAACACAGTAACATAAGTCTTAATACACATAAATACTCTACAATCTGTGACTTTCCAGGTGTTGTGAAAGTTCCGCAACAGTTAGGGAGCTACAGTTTGTCTTGTAGTGTCCTAGAGGATAAATAATAGGAGCTCTGCCTATGTCATATACTGAACAGGAGCAGGAACAAATAACATAATACATTTAGAACCTGCTATAGTATCTTCACTCTAACTGTCCTTCCTAATGTAGCAGATGATGCTATCAAACCTAAATATATTTGAGCATTGCTATTTATATCATTAGACAAACACGTATAGTCTTAATTAGTGTTTAGAAGTGATGGTGATCCTGTTCAGTATTTTTTTTAATATACTCTATACCTATATTACTTTACTATTTATTATTATTATTATTATTATTATTATTATTATATTTTATTTATAAGGCTCCACAAAAGGTCTGCAGCGCCGTACTTCACATATACAGAAAGCGACGGTCCGTTACACATTACAGATACATGAAGAACAAAATACAAAGACCAGACATAGTGAATAAACAAATATACAGATAAAACGTTGATGCAGATAAAACAATTTACAGGACAGTGAGTGAGAGTGATGGTAGTGACCAGCATGAAGTAGGCCTGAGCTTCATAAAACAGAGCTAGGGAAGCAGGCCAAGAGGTACAGAGGGTGATGGAATAGTAGAAGAAGAACACAAGGAAAGAAGACTCTGCTCGTGAGAGCTTACATCCTAAAGCCTGGGAACATGGGAGACAATAAGGTGTCTGTGGTGCATGCATCAGAAAATTAGGGTTCATTGAACCCTTTGGCGAACACTACATTTGCTGTAAAGAGGGTGGTCTTTGGGCTTGTAGCAAAGTCTCGCATCCACAGCCAGTGCCTATGTACATGGAGCGAGCGCTAAAGGATTAATGAACTATACATTTTCTAAACATTCGCAGCACATAAAAACCAATATGTACCAAGGCCTTATATACCCTGCAGGTGTCACTGTTGCTGTCAATAGACAGCAATTGTCAAACTGCAACACCTCACCATAGATAGCAATAACACAAGTGACACATGCAGACTATAAAACATATTAAGACTAAAAAATATGAATGTTTCAGCAAAGGTATTTGCCACAATTTTACAAACAAAAAGTATTGTACAACATCTAGGGGTAAATGTATGAACATGCGGGTTCTTCAACACCCGTGTGTTCAGCGTGTTCGGCGATTAAATTTCAAGCGGCGCTGCATTGTAAAGGGAAGTTTCTCTTCGAAACTTTTTCAGCACTTAATTGGCATTGTGTGACTACACACAGTCCTTGTGTGAGATGAACCAAGATTCATGGGATTGCAGCTTATCAATTAATTAAGACCCAGCAGTGCCTCATACGGCATGTGGTGTCACAAGTCACTTGATAGGCTGCATTCTTATGTATATTGGTGCACAGGCTGCCTTCAATGTAGGTAGGTGATAGATGCACTTTAATTAAACACATTATATATGAACTAAAACAACTTATCCACAGATTGTATTATACCAAATCAATGCATTGATGTTATTTCTGCTAAAAGATGTATATCTTCTGGGAATAAGCTATCACTTGTGCTGAAATAGATTCGACATCCCTACAGTCTGAGACTCTGATGAGTTGAATTATTCTTTAAAGCCTCCTGTGCTACACCACACTATTTTTGGAAAGTGTGTGATTGCTGAGTATGATAATTAGAGCTAGAGAATGATTATCTCCATCATAATGACTCTTCAAAATGAATCAACAACTGCATAGACAGCTACTTCATATGCCAATAAATGCTTATTACTTTAGATGGTTAATGCATGGAACAACTTCATTTAATGAAGAGATTTAATATTATCGTGTCCCATATGTCTGTCTTGGATCGCTCTATAAAAATATCATGTGGAAGACAGTGGTCTGTAAACTGTAGAGATGAGCAGATCAAGCTTTGCTATATAAAAGTATAAATATGCTTAGCCCCACATTATGTTCTTATACCCAGATAGGGACAGATGGGGGGTGTTAATATTGACTCAGGCAGGGGGAAAACTGTCCCTAATTTCCCTTAACAATAAAACATTTTTGGCCTTGGAAATGTACTGTATTATACAGCTCCCTTTATTTACTATATATATATATATATATATATATATATATATATATCTCCATTGGGCTCTAACACTCTTCTCTAGTGTTCTCTCTGCCCCTTCCACAACTGCACCTCTTTGCTACAACCCTCTCTCCAGGGATCTCTGCTCTTACATTCCTTAGTGTCTGCATGCTGCCACTTGCAGCAATCCCCCCTTCTCTCCAGGGGTCTCTGCTCTTACATTCCTTAGTGTCTGCATGCTGCCACTTGCAGCAATCCCCCCTTCTCTCCAGGGATCTCTGCTCTTACATCCCTTAGTGTCTGCATGCTGCCACTTGCAGCAATCCCCCCTTCTCTCCAGGGGTCTCTGCTCTTACATTCCTTAGTGTCTGCATGCTGCCACTTGCAGCAATCCCCCCTTCTCTCCAGGGATCTCTGCTCTTACATTCCTTAGTGTCTGCATGCTGCCACTTGCAGCAATCCCCCCTTCTCTCCAGGGATCTCTGCTCTTACATTCCTTAGTGTCTGCATGCTGCCACTTGCAGCAATCCCCCCTTCTCTCCAGGGGTCTCTGCTCTTACATTCCTTAGTGTCTGCATGCTGCCACTTGCAGCAATCCCCCCTTCTCTCCAGGGATCTCTGCTCTTACATTCCTTAGTGTCTGCATGCTGCCACTTGCAGCAATCCCCCTTCTCTCCAGGGATCTCTGCTCTTACATTCCTTAGTGTCTGCATGCTGCCACTTGCAGCAATCCCCCCTTCTCTCCAGGGATCTCTGCTCTTACATTCCTTAGTGTCTGCATGCTGCCACTTGCAGCAATCCCCCCTTCTCTCCAGGGGTCTCTGCTCTTACATTCCTTAGTGTCTGCATGCTGCCACTTGCAGCAATCCCTTCTCTCCAGGGATCTCTGCTCTTACATTCCTTAGTGTCTGCATGCTGCCACTTGCAGCAATCCCCCCTTCTCTCCAGGGATCTCTGCTCTTACATTCCTTAGTGTCTGCATGCTGCCACTTGCAGCAATCCCTTCTCTCCAGGGGTCTCTGCTCTTACATCCCTTAGTATCTGCATGCTGCCACTTGCAGCAATCCCCCCTTCTCTCCAGGGATCTCTGCTCTTACATTCCTTAGTGTCTGCATGCTGCCACTTGCAGCAATCCCCCCTTCTCTCCAGGGGTCTCTGCTCTTACATTCCTTAGTGTCTGCATGCTGCCACTTGCAGCAATCCCCCCTTCTCTCCAGGGATCTCTGCTCTTACATTCCTTAGTGTCTGCATGCTGCCACTTGCAGCAATCCCCCCTTCTCTCCAGGGATCTCTGCTCTTACATTCCTTAGTGTCTGCATGCTGCCACTTGCAGCAATCCCCCCTTCTCTCCAGGGATCTCTGCTCTTACATTCCTTAGTGTCTGCATGCTGCCACTTGCAGCAATCCCCCCTTCTCTCCAGGGGTCTCTGCTCTTACATTCCTTAGTGTCTGCATGCTGCCACTTGCAGCAATCCCTTCTCTCCAGGGATCTCTGCTCTTACATTCCTTAGTGTCTGCATGCTGCCACTTGCAGCAATCCCCCCTTCTCTCCAGGGATCTCTGCTCTTACATTCCTTAGTGTCTGCATGCTGCCACTTGCAGCAATCCCTTCTCTCCAGGGGTCTCTGCTCTTACATCCCTTAGTGTCTGCATGCTGCCACTTGCAGCAATCCCCCCTTCTCTCCAGGGATCTCTGCTCTTACATTCCTTAGTGTCTGCATGCTTCCTCTTGCAGCAATCCCCCCTTCTCTCCAGGGGTCTCTGCTCTTACATCCCTTAGTGTCTGCATGCTTCCTCTTGCAGCAATCCCCCTTCTCTCCAGGGGTCCCTGCTCTTACATCGCTTATTATTATTATCATTTATTTGTTAGGCGCCACAAGGTTTCCGCAGCGCCTTACATAGTACAAACAGTAGACCATACAGGGTAAAACATTACAAAACAATAAACATAAAGTAGCAATGCTTCAGAAACTCTGGGCAGACATATGGAGTGAGGGTGGAGCAGAAGAGTAGGTATGGAGACAGGAGGGGAGAGGGGCCCCGCTCATGCGAGCTTACATCCTAAGGGAGGGTGGACAAAACAGGCACGAAGGGAGGCAGTGATGCAAGGGAGAAGAAGGGATCAAGGGAGAGAGGGGAGAACAAGCAATGATGCAAGGGAGAAGAAGGGACCAGGGGAGAAAGGGGAGAACAAGCAGAATGGATGAGGGGTTAAGTGGATGGTTGGTAGGCTTTCAGGAACAGGTGAGTTTTGAGTGCCCGTTTGAAGGAGCACAGATTGGGAGCGAGACGGATGGAGCGAGGGAGGTCATTGCAGTGCAGGGGAGCAGCTCGGGAGAAGTCTTGGACTCTGGAGTGGGAATAGGTAATGAGAGTGGAGGAGAGGTGACGGTCATTTGCCGAGCGCAGGGAGCAGGCAGGAGTGTGAATAGTAAGGAGGTTAGAGATATAGAGGGCAGTAGACTTGGAGAGAGCTTTGTAAGTGGTAGTAAGGAGTTTAAAGAGGATTCTGTGGGGGAAAGGGAGCCAGTGTAAGGCCTGGTAGAGAGGGGAGGCAGAAGAGGAGCGGCGTGAGAGAAAGATGAGTCTAGCAGCCGCATTAAGTACAGATTGGAGGGGGGCGAGATGGGAGAGGGGGAGGCCAGTAAGGAGAAGGTTGCAGTAGTCAAGGCGGGAGAATATGGGTGCATAGATGATGGTTTTGGTGGCGTCTTGTGAGAGGAAGGGTCGGAGGGGTCAAGAGTGACACCCAGGCAACGAAGTTGGGTGACAGAGGAGAAGGTTGTGTTGTTAACAACGATTGAGAGGTTGTGGTGGGAGGGGAGTCTGGAGGGAGGAAAGACAAATGAGTTCTGTCTTAGAGATGTTAATTTTGAGAAAGAGTGAGGACATCCAGGAGGAGATGGCAGAGAGACAGTCAGATACACGAGAGAGGAGGGTGGAAGAGAGATCAGGAGAGGATATGTAGAGTTGAATGTCATCAACATAAAGGTGATACTGAAGACCAAAGGAGGAGATGAGCGCACCGAGGGAGGAAGTGTAGAGCGAAAAGAGAAGGGGGCCAAGGACAGAGCCCTGGGGGACACCTACTTGGAGGAGGGAGGGGCGGACGAAGAGCTGGATGTGGAGACAGAGAAGGTGCGATTGGCGAGGTAAGAGCAGAGACAGAACCAGGGAGGTCAAGAGAGAGAAGAGTTTGCAGAAAGAGGGGGTGGTCCACGGTGTCAAAGGCCGCAGAGAGGTCAAGGAGGATAAGTAAGGAGAAGAGACCCCTGGATTTGGCTGATAGGAGGTCGTTTGTGACTTTGGCCAGGGCAGTTTCAGTGGAGTGGAGAGGCGGGAACCAGATTGGAGAGGGTCAAGGAGGGAATTGTCTGAGAGGTATCTGGTGAGACGACAGCAGACTAACCGCTCAAGTAGTTTGGAGGCGTAGGGGAGAAGAGAGATGGGGCGATAATTGGCGACAGAGGTGGGGTCGAGATTGGTTTATTTTAGAATAGGAGAGATAAGAGCGTGTTTGAATGAGGAGGGTACTACACCAGAGGAGAGTGATAGGTTGAAGAGGTGTGCCAGGTAGGAGCAGGCAGTGGGAGAGAGAGAGCGAAGGAGGTTAGAGGGTATGGGATCAAGAGGACAAGTGGAGGGAGCAAACTTCTTCCTCTGATGTGAGGCAGAAGGAACACCAGAGTTGAGTTAGAGGGGGGTGGAGCAATAATGGCAGCGGGAGAGGGGTTGGAGGAGGATATGTTAAGTCTGATGGCTTCAATCTTGGATGAGAAAAAAGTGGCGAATTCAGCAGCTGAGAGGGAAAGAGGGACGGGGGGGTGGAGAAAGGAGGGAGTTAAAGGTGGAGAAAAGATGGCGGGCATTATGTCCAAGAGGACCATTTAAAAGACAAAAAAAAAGCATTATGTCCAAGTTCGGAAAACATTAAGGGCCTGATTCATTAAGGAACGTAAATGCCTATACGTCCCGTATATTGAGTAAAATCGATCTGCGCATGCCCAGAACCAGACCATATGCCAGTAAACGAAGAGACATCCAATTAATCTACAAGCGCAAAGAACCCTTACTACAGCCTACAATTTCAGGGGCGGAACAGAGAGGGAATTGGGCGTATGTATGTAATCATTGTACAGTATGGGTGTGCCAAGCTCGAGCGCATGCAGCAGCATCCGATTCAAGCTTTGGACATCTCTAAGGTACGTGTTTTCCTGTCGTATCACTTGCAACAGCTACAGGTTGGGTGTAAGTGCCGATTACTAGTGATGATGGTCACCTATGTATGCTAGAACATGTGTCTGCAATTAGGAACAACTGTAAACATTTATTTTATGTACAGCAGACATTCATAACATCCTAATAAATGTGTTTTATAGAAAAAAATGGAAGAAAATATGACTTTTTAAAAAAATGTTTTGTCATTAACAGGTGACAGGATGTATCCTGCAGTGTATTGTCCTGCAGAGCGCACCTAGACCCGTATTCAACAACAGACGTTTCTTCAGATCCGCTCCTTCTTGAACACGGACGTGTGCATTGCCGATTTACGCGCATTTTGAAAGAACTACAATTTACATTTGTTTTGCGTGCCTTAATGAATCAGGCCCTAAGGGAATTGTACTGCACCAAGTTCCATCTGCACTTCTCATCCTTCTTTTTAGAATGTGCCTCCATGTGAGGCTAAATACTTATCAAACACTCTCTAAAGTTTGGTTGTTCATATGAAGTATCCCTAACCTGAGTAACCATAAGCCAATCCTTATGCATTTAAATGTGTGTTTTTGTTTTAAATATTTCTTGTGATTAGTTTTGTATATGATTTATCAGTGACTAATAATGATATTTTGAGCTATATCAAAAGTACTGAAATATACCTTAAATCTGTCTAAGGAGCCCCTTGGGGTTCATGTATCACAGATTAAGAAACTAGGGTCTAGACAATACTGTACACTCCTTGCTTAAGTGCGCTTTTCCAGCAGCAGTGTGTCCCTTTTAAAATGTTGACAAACCTGGTTCAGGCCATAAAATAGCTGTCTCCACTCTACCTAGTAAGAAAATAAAGTTATGTCTAAAATATCATTGCACAAGGTTAGAATAATTTTTCTATCAAACCTGCTTAGACAACAAAGTAAACACATTGTACCAGATTGCCCTCTATAAACTAAAGAGCTGCACTACATTCTTTACTTTTTTATTATTATGCATTGGGTATATACATCCCAAAATAAATAATTATTTCTTAGTTTGGCTAAATAAATTTAGTATTAAACACACATCGCTCAGTTTTATCTCCTGTTCACATCTTTTTATTTTAATGATTTGATTTATTTACTACTTTGTCATGGCCCAGTGTGACTGCCGAGCACCAGTGGTCCATTGTCCATCCTCTACAGAGGCGCCCGCTCTGCTCCTCTATTCATGCATGGGCACTGGGGGGCATACATATTGAAGCCCTGTTTGGAAATTAAGTTCCTCCCTACCATTGCCATCCATAGTGTCCAGATATCTGAACGCAGAATCGGCTATGATGTTTTTATACAGTCACAGCTGGTTGATAGACCTTAGTTTTTCACTCATCTGCTAGCGAGTGCAGGGCTAAGTGGAGAGAAAGAGAACGAATGATGAATGTTTCTGTGCTCAGTAATAAGGCTGATCTCTAGCCTAATGAGGACATTCAGGGAGTCCCTGAGCCTCCTCCACCATCACAGATCTGACTTCAGATTGGGCCCTATAAGTTAAAGGGACAGGTGTGTGAGCAGGCCTGTGTGAGATGTCCTTGCTCTCTGATCAGGTATCCTCTTCTGCTGTCACAGAATGGGAGGAGCCAAAAAAGTGCTGATGTCACAAAATAGGAGGAGCCAATGAGCTAAGTGACTATGGAAAGTTCACTGGTTACTCAGCATGTTCTAATATTTGTTATGTTATGTGGATGTAAACTTGAAATTAGATATACAGATATATTCAGTCACTATGGCACCCCATACAATCAGGTGCCCTAGGCTGTTTCCCAGTCAAATTATAGTTTCAACCAGTACTTTGTCTGAGCATAGACAAATATTATGCTATAATTCAGTCACAGTTGAGTGTCATCTACCATTCCTCTGTGCTCACATACAGCCAGCTTTAACTTGCTCTGCCCAATCTATAAGCAGGTAGAAGTGGACTGGTGGATGATCTGCTCACCGATCAGGTGCTGTAAGCCAGTGGTGTGTGAGAGAAGAAATGTAGCAGCACTCTCTGAGGCTACGGAGGGGGACCCTTAAGCAAGGCCCACAGTCATCCTCCTTCATCTACTGTAACGGACTCATGCAGCTGTGGTTTGGGCAGATCAGTGCAGAGGAGTGGTGGGGAATACTAGGGGTGACTTGTTGCTTTGCGTTTATTATTATTTTATTATTACTTTATTTGCAGCTTTTTTTTTTAGAACTGAATCCCCATTTCTATTCTCCCATGCTGCTTTGAGATCTTGTGTCATGGAGCAGAATTGGGTTTGTGCCCACTTTTTGGATCTAAGTGACAAAACATCCAAAAATAATCAGGGTGATCGATGAATACCAATAACACTTTCCAAATACTAATATATATTATTTAATTACTTAGCTCTAACTCTACCGGTTGTCATTGCTTCCCAATGACTGTAACAGTTTAAGCAGGAGATGTTTGAGGCAAATATATTTCAAATTCATCAGTGTTGTCAGGTTCCCTCCCTCCCCGAGGCTCCCATTGGGGTGCATAGGAAAACTCAGGGATGAGAGCTCTTGACAACTCTGCTAGGAATTTAAATAACATTTGCCTAGATCAGATTTCCTTCTCAGACCTTTGCACCAATTGGAGGAGTCGTTGGAACAGAGCAATCTGGGAATTTAATTCACCTTATTTAACTCAAAGTAGAACTAAATTTTTAGATTGGGTTGCACTTTTCATTTGCGTTTTGCAAAGGCTCACATTTGTAGTCTTTAATACATATGATTTGCACAACTTGTTTAATATGTTGTAGGAAAGAAAAATATAACAATATCTTTCCCTGACAAAGTTAATGCATTAAACGTACAAATTAAAAAAAAAAGAAAGAAATTCACAGCTGCCTGTCAAATTTTCTTGCATTTCCTCAGTTTAAGTAACTTTCTATCATAAGCTGCCCTCAATCACATTAGCTCTATCACCTGAGGCAAAGTACTTGATAAATTCAGTTTCCATCAGTGAAGCCTGGTTGTATAAGGTAATGGATGAAAATATTACAAATATCCAATCTCAACACATATTATATCACTTCAAAAACAGTAAGTATGCTGCAAAAGTTCCGGACAGTAGCAATCTGCAGGCTCCATTTTCTGAAATCAAATTGTATTTTCTACTAACCTGTCACCCTTGAAGAAATAGGTTTTCCCAACATCTTCCCACCAAACAGCTGTGTCTATCCCATGAGATGGAATGCCGTGTCCCAGATGTATCAAGTCATGAGGATATCCAGGTTGTAGTGTTGTGTCTTTAAACACCCAATATTTGTTACCTGGAGAATAAAAATAGAACATATAACCAAATACAGTACTATTTTGTTCTGAAGTGGATTTTTTTAAGGTTATGTACTATAAACCTATTGGTTTTCTACCATCTGACTGTGCTTTACCCTGTACTGTGCTCACTGGGAGGTGGAAGCACCACCGGCTCTTGTTAAAAAAGTGTTTACTTAATCAGTATAGAAAACAATATAGTCTTAAACTCATGATGGTTTTAACATAGATTGCAGGACCGTATAGACCATAAGTGAGTGTAGGAGCACATAGCGCTAGGCCACGCAGCACATAGCGGTAAATTGAATCTCCACCGAAGACTGTAGGAATGTGACATTTTCGCATTGGAAGAAACAAGCGGATTAGGCCATTCCTTGTTGAATGTTGGCTAGGCGCAGGAGTACACATACACAGTTGAGATATTGTGTTGTATTAGGAGATGTTTACAGTAAGTGAGTTTTATGGGGTGGAGATTTCCCACTAAGAGGTGTTTCCAGTTCTGCAAGTGCCCAAAAAGTTTTTTTCATCTTTGTGAAACAATCTGATTGATACAGATCCTTGCTTGTGGCAGAAACGATGCCTTTGCTTTCAATGGGACACGCTTTGGAGCAAACAGACACCCTTTATACATGATAAAGATGCAGAGCTTGTTGCAAAATAGAAGCAAACTACTTTTAAAAATGAGCACGGAAATATACTGTATTTCTGTCTATATACAGAGCCGCGTACATCTCATTATGTGTCCACTACTGTATTGACAGTATACATGGAATACAATAAGTTATCACCATAATCGGAAAGTATTTGCACCTGTCCTGTAGCAGGGGCAAAAGATGTGCCTACTAGCAGGCATATAAGCCTACAGGTCTGCATGAGCCGCATTAGCGTAAACACATCTTTATTGTACTTGGCCTGTGTTAAATGCCCCATCCCTTCCCCGTCCTACCTCTCCAGGAGCAGGCGAGTGTAAGTGCTAGGTTCAAACAAATCCCCGTAGGTGTCTACTTCGGTGGTAGTCAGTTTAACGGTACTGACCACCCCGACACTAAAGAAGACGACATGAGGACTCCGATTCCATGCTACAGCGACCTGGAAAAAAAAAACGACTTACCAGGATGCAGATGACTGGATGGGACGACTCGCTGTGTTGCCAACTCTACAAAATGACATCAGAAAATGTCAACAGAAATCGCCACTTGTGTTAAAACGGCGATGGATGGACCCGACTGTCATTAACGTCATGTAAGTATTATTTTAGGGGTTAGGGTTAGGATTAGGATTAACCCTAACCTTAACTCCTAACCATAATACCCCTAACCACTAAAATAATACTTACATTACATTAATGACAGGCGGGTCCGTCCATCGCCGCTTTAACACAAGTCGCGGTTTCTGATGACAGAATTTTGTAGAGTTGGCAACACAGCGAGTCGTCCCATCAAGTCATCTGCATCCTGGTAAGTCGTTTGTAGTATGGAATCGGAATCCTCATGTCGTCTTCTTCAGTGTCTGTCACGAGCCGCGGCGGTACTCACAGCCGCCGCGGCTCGCATCCTGTCTGTTCCAGCGTCCCGGCCGTCACCATGATGACCGGGACATCACTTTCTTCCAGCTCCCGACCGTTGCCAAGGCAACGGCCGGGCAGCGTCGCGGCAGCCAGGCGCTCTTGCGCATTAGGGTCCAATCATTAGATTCAGCCTGTGGCTGAATCAGCAGAACTTAGCCTGCAAGTGTGGAGTTCAGGGCTAAGCCCTGATTGGCCTGTTGGTATCTGGCAATTAGCCTACAACTGTGGCTCTGCTTGTGATTGGCTCTTGGCTGCATTTAAGGCAATGAGGGCTGCTGCCTCATTGCCGGTTATAGCGTTCTGTCCTCAGTCCTGCTGCCTGCTTGTGCTATCTGTTTTGGTTCCTGCTACCTTGGATTTGACTACCCGTGTTTTGACCCCTGCTTGTTATTGGACCTGTGACCCTTCTCTTCTGACCTTGATCTTTTGCCTGGAATTCGGATTTTGCTTCTCTGCCTGTGAGTTTGACCCTTCGCTTGCCCTTGGATATTGCATCTGTGCCTGTGACCTTTTGACCTAGGATTCTTCTTATACTACAGTCCACCAATCACTCCACTTCTGGGAACTCCTTTAAGTCAGTATACGTTACGCGACCCTCGGTCGGCCCGCAGCCCAGTCTGTCCGCACCACTAGGGGCTCCAGCGAACACCTGGCCTTCAGAGTAGTTTCCGAGTTTCACTGTACTGACTTGGGAGTTCCTAACAGTGTCAGGGTATTCAGTACCGGTAATAGGTACTACAACCGACTACTTTGTGGGTAGGCACAGAGCGATTTTACACAAGATACACTACTCAAACTGTGGTATGGCCCACGCTACACAGTTCCTAAATATAAACATTTTACACAGGTAATAAAGAAAGGAGCAATTTTCCCTTTTGCTCATGACTTCACTAAGATATAAATGAAGCTTCGATGAGCAGTGTTATATTAGAACACTGTTAGTTAAAATGAATTATGGGAGTGGTCCCCAAGTTATAGAAGGATGATTTTCAAGTGACATTTACACATGCAGACTCCCATATTGCTCCATTATCACACAACTGGTTGGAGGAACTTCCCAAACGCTGCTGAAATACATTTTGCGTGCGCATCTGTGCAGCTTTGTAACTGACCGTGTGACTGCCCTTAAGGCTGTTGCTCTGGAGCTTCTTAGTAATAAGTAATAGCCTTGTGTATATTGTATTAGGGTTCTGACATTACTAACAAATGTAAATTGTGGATGTTGAAGTAAAATAGAGTAAAATTAACAAATAGCATCATATATAAATAAAGAAATAAAAAAATAAAATATTATCCTAATCTATATCAACTAGAATTATTTGCCTGTAAATTAAATATGACTTACATATTTTCATTGAAAAAAAAAAACCTTAACATAGTCTGAACTCTAAATTATATATGATAAAATGTTGTATGATTTTACCATTTTCAATTTAGACAGTAAAGAGAGAAAATTGGATTTCAGGCAATATCTCTATTGGTTGAGTTGCTTTAAATTGCAGCTTTGATTGTGCTTTTCCATTTTGCTAACATGCTTAAAGAACAAACTTAGGCACTGCAGCCTCAAAATTTTCCAATTTAACTCAATTCAGTTATCCAATACAGATATCACTAGCGGCTCAATTTTCTCCTTAGATTAGAGGTCCATTATATGAAGGGTGATGTTTTGGTGTACACATTTACTGTTAGGTCTGACTACATAAAGGAAAGAGTTTCACACTGACGGTTTGAGAGGCAGAGATGCCATTACTGTGATAGGCATCAACAATGTAGTATATATATATATATATATCTATATATATATATATATATATATATATATATATACAAACACACACACAGATACATATACACACATACACATAGTTTTGGCGGCACGAGGTGGACCTACACAAAGTTAGGCAGGTGGTTTTAGTGTTGCTGCTGATGGAGATATATATATATATATATATATATATATATATACACACACATATACATACACACACCGATCAGCCACGACATTAAAACCACCTGCCTAACATTGTGCCGCCAAAACAGCTCTGACCAATCGAGGTACGGCCTCCACAAGACCTCTGAAGGTGTACTGTGGTATCTAGCACCGAGGTGTTAGCAGCAGATCCTACAAGTCCTGTAGGTTGCGAGTTGGGGCCTCCATGGCTCAGACTTGTTTTTCCAGAACATCCCACAGATGCACAATCGGATTGAGATCTGGGAAATTTGGAGGCCAAGTTAACACCTTGAACTCTGTCATGTTCCTCAAACTCTTCCAGAATAATTTTTGCAGTGTGACAGGGAGCATTTTCCTTTTGAAAGAGGCCCTGCCATCAGGGAATAACGTTTCCATGAAGGGGTATACTTGGTCTGCAACAATGTTTAGGACGGTGGAACGTAACAAAGTAACATCTAAATGAATGCCAGGACCCAAGGATTCCTAGCAGAACATTGCCGAGACCATCACAATGCCTTCGCCGGCTTGCTTTCTTCCCATAGTGCATCCTGGTGCCATCTCTTCCCCAGGTAAATGATGCACATGCATCCGGCCGTCCACATGATGTAAAAGAAAACCTGATTCATCAGACGAGGCCACCTTAGTCCAATGCTCCATGGCCCAGTTCTTGCACTTATGTGCAACATTGTAGACGCTTTCGGCGGTGGACATGGGCCATCATGGGCACTCTGACCAGTCTGCAGCTACGCAGCCCCATAAGCAGCAAGCTGCGATGCACTGCGTGTTCTGAAACAGTTCAATTATAGCCAGCATTCACTTTTTCAGCAATTTGTGCTACAGTGGCTTTTCTGTGAGCTTGGACCAGACAGACTAGCCTACGCTCCCCACGTGCATCAATGAGCCTGGGACACACATGACGCTGTTGCCAGTTCACCGGTTGTCCTTCCTAGGATCACTTTTGGTAAGTACTAACCACTGCATACCAGGACCACCCCACAAGACCTGCCGTTTTGGAGATGCTTGACCCAGACGCCTAGCCATCACAATTCAGCCCTTGTCAAGGTCGCTCAGATCCTTATGCTTGCCCATCTTTCCTGCTTCCAACAAACCAACTTCAAGACAGTAATTTTAATTTTTTATTTGAAATCATATTATATTTAGAACTTCGACAACTCAACCAAAGTTTCTAATATGACGGTTACATTGCAATAATGCAGAACGGTAATTTGTTTCATAATGTATTAAATATTAATGTTTTTTTCCATCAAATATTTTAGACAATCACCAAGATAACTTTGATAATGATCTCTTGATGGCAACAGTTTTTGTTGGTGTGCAGAACTTACTGCGATGCTTCTCCACGACCTGCAAAAGGAACTGCTTCTGTTCCTCGTTTAGCATTATTGAAGCATTGAATTCTTGGATTAGCGCCACACCTCTCTCAGCAAGATCCTTTACTACCTTCACTGAGTCAGCAATCTTCTGACTGTTTTCAAGGTTTTGCCATTCCGCCGGGTCATACTCCAAGAAATCCTCAGACAGACCAAGAATTTTGAACAAACTCAGCGTGGATCTTGTGACGAAGTTATGTAAACTCTTTGTTGATGGCTGAAGAACTAGAGGAATGCGTTTCAGAGGATTGTTAGATCCATCTGAGTGTTTGATAATTTTTTTTTTCCTGTTGACACTTCATCATCAAAGAAACTGAAACCGACCAGTATTTCTGAAAGATACCATTGATGGTTGTTAAATGCCTCTTTGGCTACCATTGCAACTTCTTTGTTTGGATAGACAGACAGTGCATGTAACAAGGCAAGGTCATTCCTTGGAGCTGCAGTTGGTGATGAGCTCTGGAACCAGTATCTCACATAAATGGCAGTAATGAACAGACAAACTTCCTGCAGATGATGCCAAACTTTGTCAGTATAATATCCCACGAGTCTTCCATGACTCGCTGAACCTTGGCTGCTGTGGATTGTACTGGTTGCGGAACAGCCACATCTTCAGTAAATGGCCCGGGCCATCCAGCGAGTCCGATGGATAGCTCCAGGAAGTATGAAATGTACTCCACGTGGAGGAATGCCTCCCTAGAAAATTATGGTGAGTTCCAATAGCTCTCGGTAATCATCTCTCTGTTGGAATGTCTCCAAATGAGCAACTGCAAACTTAATGATGTTATCTTTCCAGGGAGTAACCACAGCTGATGTCTTTTCATCTTAATTGCTGTGCTGAATGAAGCTTGATCGATTCTAGGCCAAAAGTGTCGGAAGTGGACAAAAAGCTCCATGTTTGGAGACTTAAAAACATCATAGATACTGAATATCTCCCATATTATCACTCACTGACATGACTGCGGTGCATTAGGTTATTAATGTTCCCTTCTATTTGTTCCTGCAATTATACAGCATTAATAGAAATATTTATAATGCATATTCATAACATATATTGTGTATAGGCAAAGTCACTACGTCTGATATTGTGGAAAATCGTATAACATTAAACTTTGACTATCTTGTGTAAGTTGAAAATATGCACTGAATAAAAAAATATTCATGATTTAAAGTCAGTATAACAAGTGGAACCGAATGATGGGTTGGAGAAGTATGCAAATAAAAATAAAAATTGGCCATTGGAGATGGAATCACCCTAATATATATATATATATATACAAACAAGCACCTGCTATGAACCTATAAATTGATTAAGCAACTTACACTTCTGTATTGTATGTTCAAGTAGTTTACATATATTACAAGTTAGGAATCATCAATGGAAACAGAACAGGCGGCTAATTGTGCTCAGGGTAATGACGACAGAAACAAGAAGTTGGGGACTAAGCCCGATGATGAGTAGGCCAGGCTAGTTTGCCTGCCCCATTCTGACAGGCAAAAATAGCTCTAACATAGCTCAAACCAGTGGCGGATCCAGGGGGGGGGGGGGGGGGACAGCACACTGTCACTGCTGAACGGACCTGCACATACTGTGCAGCCGCCAGCAGCCTTAGAAGTCGGAGAGGGGGCGGGGCCTAAATCGCCGCCCCCCCCCCCCCCCCCCTACATCGCCCGGGGTATAATAATTTCCTAGATCCGCCCCTGGCTCAAACAGCATACATATTAGAACTATCTTGCCTATCAAAACCATGTAAAAAAACTGCCTCTTTTTTTAACGACTTGACAAGCGTTTTGCAAACTCCACACACAGTGGTAGGGCATGAAATTGCAGTTTAATCTTCTTCTGGTTATGGCGACTTCCTCACACCAGCTGCAGTGACAGAGAACAGCTGGAGTAAAAAAGCTGCTGGATCTATTTGACTCTCTCCTAGATCTACGTTTCTCCTGAAAAAATGTCTACAATAGTTTCCCAGTGATTCATACTCCAGCTAAACTGATCTTATAATGATTTTCGGTTTGTATTAGCGTTGCCAAGGGCAATTTCTCTCACATCTTCAATATAAAGAGACTCCACCCACTTGTGTCACATGACTCATTTTGAAGTTATTCAATGGAAGGTAAATATGAACCAGTCCTTCTTTGTGAATGACTCTTGGGGGCATATTCAATTACGATTCGCGACCGCACGGATCCCGGTACCGCACGTATTGTAATTGAATATCCCCCTTATTGTGCCTGGCAGTAAGGACTAGACAACTGCTCTTATTCAATATATATATAATGCACACCTTTCCACAATGTCCTGGAGCTAAGCTAGACAAAAATAGTTCTCCTGGGGGTGTGTCCAGTGTTTCCAAATCAAAACTCACTTTACCTCCTAACTTCTGGTGAGTCGAGACAAACATGCTGACTGTCCACGCTTACATCGGGACATTTGGGAGGTATGATAATGTACTTGTGTAGGCCTGTCTGGACTCTGCTACTTTAAATGCTGTATACACATGCCAAGCAAACCAATACAATCAACAAAGCCTCAAAGAATAGGAACATGTTATCTTTCATACACAGTCAAGTGGGTTTAATGTATAGAACCATCTGTTTCATACGTTAGATGCTGCTTGGGCCACTTCATACTGCTAACTAGACATAATTCTTAATTTTCATATCTTAGATCCAAGCACATTACCCTAGTGCTGACGATCTTACGATCTGATGATAGGTTTTTGTGCAGATAACATAGAACCCGGCTACAGAATTCTGCACCCATGGGAATAGTGCAACATTTTAAGATGTGATAATGAGGTGGTTATTTTTAGCTTGTGTGTTGAAAGCCCTTTTATCTGTAACTAATCATAGCCCCAGATCAGCAGCCGCAGCTATTTAGATAGCGCCACTAATTCTGCAGCGCTGTACAGAGAACTCACTCACATCAGTCCCTGCCCCATTACAGCTTACCGTCTAAACTCCCTAATATACAGACAGAGAGACTTGGGTCAATTTAATAGCAGCCAATTAACCTACTAGTATGTTCTTGGAGTATGGGAGCTAACCACTGAGCCACTGTGCTGCTCACATAATTACAGATAATGATAAGTATAATTTGTCTTACCTTTAAAGAAGACAAAATTCCCCTCACTGTTCTCATAAACCGCATCAATGCTTGGGGGCAGCCCCCGCCAGAAGTAAGTAATCTGCATTGGGTATCCATCCATGACTTTATTATTCCTCACTCGCCAGAACCATTGATCCTGTAGAATAAGATGCACACAGCATAGGTTATACAATAAATATCAAACTGCTAAAACAAATAAACTATATACAATTTCTAGTTATTAATATATAACAAAATCACTAAGCAGAACGCATTCTAATACAGTCTCATATTGCATTTCCTAGTACTGTGATCTAATGACTTTAATACATCACTCAATGAGCTGAGCCTGATGGTGGTGTAGTGGTGGGGGGCTGGGGCTTTTGTTTCTATGAAACAGATAAAGTCAGTCAGTGCAGTATGTATGGACTGTCCAAAGCCAAATCACACAAAACACTTCTACATACCAGGACAGACCTAGACTTCTTTCTTTTTTTGGGGCGGAGGGGAGATTTTGCATTACCATGCCCCCTCCACTGTGATTGGCTAGTCCCACCCCCTTCCTTCCTGATGATCGGACCTCTCAGCAGCAATTTTAAGGGATGAAGATTGTTGGTAAGAGGGCGATTGCCCTGATCACCCCCCTCTGGATCCGCCAGTGCCAAAACACTTTTTTAACGATAACTAATAATACCAGTGGATGCAGTCATTTTTTGGGCTGAACCAATATTTAGCCTATTAATTAATTAGGATTTAATAATCTCAATGATTGTCTCCTATTCATTCAGGACACAAAATGTCTGCCACCACTGTGTGTAGAAGAGGTACATTTTAAGAGATTTATAAGGTGAGCATAGACATTCAAGGTGCATAATTCCTACATGCCATTCATCCCGTCATCTCAAAGTATAACTGCGCACATGGTAGTAGGGGATTACAGCTGTATTTGTAAGGCACTCATAGGCACGGTCAGACTAACTCTCCCTATAACAATGATCTTTGTGATGAGACAGTGACCACGCACATGGTCGTGGGGGATTACAGCTGGATATGTAAGGCACTAATAGGCACGGTCAGACTAACTATCCCTATAACATTGATCTTTATGAGCGTATCCGACTTGCACCCCTCAAAATCTGCAAAGAGGGAGGTGGAAAGAAAAATCCCCGATATGCATGTGCGAGCTCAGGGATGACAGAAACCTCCCGTGGAGCAGAAGGGCGTCAACAACAATAATTTTTTTGCCACTGCTTATAACGGCAATGAAAAAATATTTTATCGCCAGCATTTAGCACTAACATTTTGCAGAGAAAGCTGAGCGAGACTTGGTGGCCAATCTGAGACAATGCACGTATACCGGGGTGCTCGTGACAGCCCCGACTTCCACTTAAATATTAAACAAATATTTAAAAACTGTTTACCACTGAAAAATGCTTTATTCAAATAATAAAGCATTTTTTTTTATTGAAATCTCAGGTTGGCCATAACAGAACAAGTATTGCGTGGTATATCTTAACCCTTCATTTATAGGGGTTACTTCTTTGTAATTAGCTGTTTTGCTCCTGCTTTCATAGCTTTAACTGTGGAAATCATGCGGTCTAATAATATGTTCATGGATGTCAGGTCAAATGCTACTGAAAACATATTAGCACGGTATACATTTCCCCTGATTTTACAGGGTCTTGATTAAAATCTCTAGCTCAGAGGAAAGAGCAGAAGGTCACTTTTCCTGTTTTATAAACTATGGGAATGAAAAGGTCATAGATTCAACAATAAAAGGAAGTGTTCTGTGGAAGGGAGAGACAAAAAAACTAACGACATCCTTGCTTTGGAAACAGAATATTTATGTAACAGGTTGCATTTTTGTTCTTGCAACAACAATTTACCAAAAGACTGCCTGGCTATTTTAATTTGGACATTATTTTTACAATCCAGTACGTTACAGTAACGAGAAAATGTTCTAGATCCTGCCTAATTATGCAATCTGAGTGCGGCACAGATGACTGGGTGCAACGAGTGCGTTTGAAACATTGTGATGGACAACTTGAATCGCTTCGGGTGCCGCCCTTTAACCTTCAAAAGGGCCGTGCGTTACCCTTAATCTCAGAAGAAAACAATACATTTAATCAAAGACACCTATCTGTAATAACATAGCAGCAGGTATTTTAAAGAAGTGTTACAAGCTATAACAAACAGATCCGACAATAAAGCAGTAAGTCACTGAAGGCTCGGAGAGCAACGTGTTGCCCATTGCTGGTCCATTCAAATAAAATGGGAACATCTTGCCATCTGTATGCAATGTTTCTACAATGTATAAATATACTTGTGAAAGAATCCCTGATCTATGATTATTATGGGCAGGAATATGCATCAATTAAGCTCCGTGTTTCTTTGGCTTTAAAATTCGGGAGCATGTTGCGCCCATCTGACACTGTTCTACGGTTTATCGCCAATTACTTGCTACATATTCCTAGTTTTGTTTGGCAGTTTTGCAAGGGAGAATGACTTAGTTAAATGTTTCTAGTGTGGTCGTCTTGGCAGCTTAGTGCATATGTGTGTATCACGTTATTACATATACTAATCTGCATAGCTCATTGGCTAGAATGAAACACTATAAATAATATGGGCAGTAAATAAGCAAATATGTCAGAACAATTACAGTGACATTTTAGTATAGAACAAGCAATTTATGGGTGGCATAAAATGTTATAGCATCCGGCTATGTAATTCCATAATGATAGATTTTTCCCATTTAGCAATCAGACATCAATTGGATAAGCAGCATTCACAGCCATTTCCTCTGGTCTAGGCTGAAGATCTGAAACGTGTTTTACGGTTACTGTTTAAATGGTCAGTGAACCAAATGCCACAACTGAAGCAAGGAGCCCATTAAGGAGGGCATTAATCTGCTGTATGGGCAACATCGTATTTCTACACCATAATAATTAGAAAAGTGACCATTTGGATTTCACTTATTTATTTATTTTTACATTTTTATTTCACATTTTATTTGCATACGATTTTACAAATGAATTGTATTTTTTCGTGAATCTATTGCAGTTTAAGACTGAAGCTTTACCAGTACAGTAGACACAATAAAAATAAGAATACTCAAACATAAAATATTTCATGGAAAAGTCAAGTCATCCAATAAATAATTAAATGGAGATTTATTGGCCGGGGTCATTTTTTATATGCTGCTGCTCAGCACAAGCTTTTATTTTGGCGTACAGATTTTAAGCATGGCTTTCTGTAGCAGGTAAGTTAATGGTGAATACAGGGGATAAAACAGCAAGGGTAAAAGGATGCGATATGGAGGGTGAGTAGAGTCACCTATACCACTGCATACCCCCCAACTGTCCCAATACAGGTGTCATAGTTCCGATTTGAGGGCTCTGTCCCGCTATCCTGTTTGGGACAGCTTTGTCCAGAGGGTGTGAAATTTGGCTGCTATCTCTCATTCACTGCTGCTCTGTATGGCAGAAGAGCGGTGAACGAGTGCCATGTGCACTGGGGCGCACAGCAATGGAGCTGATTGAAGAGGAGGGGAGAAGAATATAGGGCAGTCTAGCACTTCAAAAGTGCTAGACACACCCCTTGGGGGTGTGCCCACTGCCAATGGGGATGTGGCCACGCCCCAAATCGTGCCAAGACTGCGTCCCCATCATGTCCACGCCCCCTGTCCTAATGACAGATACCCAAATGTTGGGAGGTACGCAAATACCATCTGCTGACTGGCACCCTGTGCCACAGCACTGACGTCATCTATCTTCAAACAGGCTAGATTTCGGCTTAAAGCAGATATTCACTTTAGGTTTGATGAGGGGGAGATATACACAAAACACTGACTAGTATCAAGGCAGGCTCCTCTCCCTAGGAATGCTACCTTTATAAAACACCTCATTAACAGAATAATAGCCAAAGATTAAGTGCACATCTGATAATATTTTATACCTTATACCCTTGGTTAAAAGTGGGCACCAATATTCTTAAAGAAAAGCAAAAAAATCCCCAAGAATTAAAGACTTAGCATATGAATCTCTTTCACTAGATCTATTTTTTTCTTATAGTCAGAAAATACTCCTTTTAGACCTCATTCACAAGGGTAAGAAAGCATGAAACAGCTAATGTGTGCTTTAATGATGCAGTTTTAAAGGTTTTTCCTGTGCTTTTTATGTGTTACATACCATTGACTCTTATAGTCTTCCTGTCTCTATTTAATGTGCTTTTTGTGGATTTATTAATTAAAGAGCAAAAAAAAACACAGGTGAGAATGAGCACTCACTCTTTTAGGATAATTCACAAGGGAGAATGTTATTTTATGGCGTTACCTTCCCAATGTTTTCCAATGACACTCCAGCTATAAAATTCTGCATGAGATGCTTCTCCCAGGCTAACAGCCATACAATGGTGCAAGTTAATTGTTTCCATTGTAAGGCTGTCAATAAAGCTGACTGGAAGTCTCTCCTATCAGCTTCATTGACAACCTACAGTGCAGGCAGATTATGTTCAAAGTTTTATGTTCCTGGGAGACACATTAGATGAAGCCCAGTTAAGGGTTATTATGTCATGAACATACTTGCCTACTTTGTTTTCCTCCCGGAGGTTAGGTGAAGAGAGTTTGCAATCGCATAATTTCGACATGGGATTTAGCCAAAATCACAAGATTTTCTATAATTCGTATCATGGAGGCCCCCATTCCGTTCAATTTATTAGGATGGGAGCACAATGCAGGAGAATGGCCCGCTCTCTTGAGTCAGAGAGACCTACCTGGAATTTGGGAGTCTTCCGGACATTGCGGGAGAGTGGGCAAGTATGGTGATGTATCATGGGGTTCTCAGGCATGTGACCTCCAGGATAATATTAGTTGAAGGAAACTGGCTTTACTGGAAAAAATATACTTTTTGGTCCTATTAAGTCTGTGAAATAAAGTTTTATGTATTTCTGATATAGAATAGCTGTATAAAATAAATCTAAAAAGAAATCCTTAGTTTGCACATTATTGTAAGAGACTCAAGTGTTTGTAGAATAACATCCATAACACTTGACTTGGATGGCGTGGTACATAACAATGCACTCTATTTATCTCTTAGCAAAATGCATTGTCATGTCTAGGTGCCTACGACTTTCAATTCACTTGTACCACCAAGAACGGCAGCTGCCTGGAAGTATAGTGTCAATTTAAAACTGCAGAAACAAGCGCACAGAGCTAGATAATATAACTGGATCATGTTTAAGTTATTAGGCCACAAAGTACCAGCTCAGATCAGTGCGTATCATGTGAAATGAGCAGACTTAATAATTCTAATAGAAAATGTGTTGTGTTTTAGGGAGACTAGCACATGTCTGAGTTCATGTTAAAACAGAGTTTGTTGTTTGCCACTTACTCATACAGGACTGCGTGTATAGTATAGAACGCTTTGTCTTGTATACCTTACCCCAAGCATTTCATTTTTTTCTGCAATGCTAAATAAATTATCCTGAAATAATGCTACATAATTAGAATGTTGTCCATTGATAGTTATGTTTACTAATGTATAGAACTTTATAATTGCCCTAATGGGTAAAGACTTATAGAAAATAAGATTGTTACAGTATGGCTTCATTGCTACTTGACATTTCTGACTAAGGATGAGCGGGCTCGGATTCCGCTAATCCGAGCCCACCCGAACAGTGCGGATCCAACGGGATCCGAGCACTGTTCGGGTACTTCCGGCCGCCAAAGGAATCTGAAACGAGGCTATGACATCCAAGTCTCGCGTCGGATCTCGCGAGACTCGGATGTCATAAATGCTCACCTTGCGGCCGCCATCTTCATTTCGCCTGAAATCAGGGAAGAGGGAGGGTGTGTAGGGTAGTTGTGCTCTGTCCTTGCTGAGTCCAGTGGTGCTTTATGCTTGTGTGCAGTACTCTGTCCTTGCTGAGTCCAGTGGTGCATCAGTCCAGTGCTCTGTCCTTGCTGAGTCCAGTGGTGCTTTATGCTTGTGTCCAGTGCTCTGTCCTTGCTGAGTCCAGTGGTGCATTAGTCCAGTGCTCTGTCCTTGCTGAGTCCAGTGGTGCTTTATGCTTGTGTCCAGTGCTCTGTCCTTGCTGAGTCCAGTGGTGCTTCTGTCCTGTGCTCTGTGCTGCTGAGTACAGTGGTGCTTTTGTCCTGTGCTTTGTTCTGCTACGTGCATAGTTATTTTAAAAGTATTAAAAAATCTTAAAAAAAAAATAAAAAAAAAATAATACAAAAATAATTTTAAAAAAATATGAAAAAATAATTTAAAAAGTATAAAAAAAATTCTAGTGCTATATATTCTTGCAGTACAGAAACATTAGTACTGCAATCTATAAAACATTGTTCACTGTTCTTGCAGTCCAGAAACATTAGTACTGCAAACTATAAAAAATTGTTCACTGTTCTTGCAGTTCAGAAACATTAGTACTGCAATCTATAAAAAATTGTTCACTGTTCTTGCTACATCAAAAAAGCATGAACATGCCCTGCCATCAACAAAAACAAGAGGTAGTGACGCGCTTGAACTCCACCCTCTATATGCTGCAGAGAATGGGGGAGCAGAAAAAGGCCATTCAAGCCTACACAGCCACCTACGATGGGCCACGTGTTTGTGGCGCCCACTTGTGTCGCTTAGCTTAGACATCCAGCTACCTCGGTGCAACCTTTTGGCCTAAAAACAATATTGTGAGGTGTGAGGTGTTCAGAATAGACTGGAAATTAGTGGAAATGTTTGTTATTGAATGTTATTGAAGTTAATAATAGCGTAGGAGTGAAAAAAAAACAAAAAACTGGATTTTAGCACTTTTTATGCTTTTTTAAAAATAAATCAGAACCCAAAACCCTAAATCAGAACCAAAACCTTTCGTCGGGTGTTTTGGCAAAAAAAAATCAGAACCCAAAACCTCAAGCTAATCAGAACCCAAAACACAAAACACAAAACACTAAAAGTGGCCGGTGCACACCCCTATTTCTGACATGGTGAAATGGAGCTGCTACAACATGGATTCACTGTCTAAAGGACTCGTAAATGTTCAGAATTAATATGCAAATATGAGAGAGAACATACCTTGAACTGTGCACTAATATTTACATTTTAGCAAAAATAGGACGCTCATTACCCCTACCAAGAATTTGCCTCTAATACCCCTTTCACATTGCTGAAAAGAACCGGGTTTTTGCCGGGGCGAGCCCCGGTTTCCTGGATCTAAGCTTAGTTTGAAAGGGAGTCCCTGCATCTACCCGGGTCAGATGAATCGGGAATTAGACCCGGGTCTATTGGAGGGTTATTATTATTATTATTATTATTGTCGATTTGTAAGGTGCCACAGTTCTCCGCAGCACAGTACAGTTGGGAAAACAGTACATACATAAAACAGGGACATACAAGGTTGACAAAAATAAAATAAAAATGCAGACATAAAACAAAGGGTGTGAAGGACCCTGCTCATTAGAGAGCTTACATTCTAAGAAGAGGGCACAGCTCAAACAAGAGGAGTAAATGTGTCTCAGAGTGGAGATTGGGATAGTTGTGAGGGTGCATTAGTATGAACAGTGTTATCGAGGATAAGGTCACCTCTAAAAAAGAGATGGGTTTTCAAAGAGCTTCTAAAGATTTCAAGGCTGTGAGAAAGTCTGATTGAGCGTGGTAGGGAATTCCATAAGTGGGGAGCAGCATGGGAGAAGTCTTGTAGGAGGGAGTGAGAGGTGGTTACCAGAGACAAGACAAGGTGCAGGTCAGAGGCAGATCTAAGAGGGTGGGAGGGAGAGTATTTTGATACGAGATTTGAGATGCATGTAGGGATAGTGTTGTTGAGGACTTTGTAGGTAAGGGTGAGTAATTTGAATTTGATTCTGGAGGACACAGGGAACCAATGTAGGCATTTGCAAAGTGGTGCAGCAGATGTGGTGTGGTGAAAGAGGAAGATCAGTCTTACAGCAGGATTTAGGATGGTTTAAAGTGTGAATATATGGGTATCAGGAATATCAGATAGGAGGAGGTTGCAATAGTCAAGACGGAATATGATGATAGAATGGATAAGAGTTTTGGTAACATGTTGAGGAAGAAAAAGGCGTATTCTGGCAATGTTTTTAAGGTGGAGTAGACAGGACTGGGAGAGAGTCTGGATGTGAGGAATAGAGCAGAGAGTGGAGTCAAGTGTGACACCAAGGCAGTGGGCTTGGGAGATTGAGGAAATTGTGGTGTTATTGACAGTAAGGGAGATTTGAGGGCAGGTGGTGACTGTGGCAGGAGGGAAGATAATAAGCTCTGCTTTGGACATGTTGAGCCTTAGATAGTGTTGGGACACCCATGTGGAGATAGCAGAAAGACGGCTGGGAAGAGATATAGATTTGGGTGTCATCAGCGTAGAGGTGGTATTGGATTGAGCAAATTAGTGCCCCATGAGAAGAGGTATACAATGAAAAAAGTAAAGGGTCAAGAACAGAGCCTTGTGGGACCCCAAGGTGGGAGTGGAGGGGAGAATATGCCAGAGCTAGAAACACTAAAGGAGCAGATTGATAGATAGGTTGTGAACCAGGAAAGAACTGTCTCACGAAGGCCAATGGAGTGAAGGGTGTGTAGGAGAAGAGGGTGATCAACAGTTTCAAAGGCAGCAGAGAAGTCCAGGAGAATGAGTATGGAGTAAGGATGCATTACAATTACAATTAGAAATTACACTTACATTTTGCAGTAAGTAGATCATTGGTCACTTTTGTGAGAGCAATTTCAGTGGAATGTTGGGAGCGGAAGCCTGAATGCAGAGAGTCGAGAATGGAATGAGAGGAAAAAAAGTGAGACAGGCGTTTGTACACTAATCACTCAAGTACTTTGGAGGCAAAGGGGAGGAGAGAAATAGGGCGGTGGTTGGAGAGAGAGGCTGGATCAAGAGATGGTTTCTTTAGGATAGTTGAGATGAGCACATGTTTAAAGGAGGATAGAAATGTGCCTTTGGAGAGAGACAGGTTGAAGAGGTGAGTTAGAGGTGGAGGAGAGGGAGCTGAGAAGTTGGGAGGAAATAGAGTCGAGTGCACAGTTGAGTGCACAGGTTGTAGGCTAAGATGATGAGTGCAGAGAATTCGTAGTTATAGAATTATAGTGGAGGAAATTGGGATAGGAACGAGATTTCCTCCAGTGGTGCTCTGCAGTGCGGGAGCACTATTGCAGGTAGAGGGTCTATTTGCTGTGCCATGGCTAGGGTTTGGATCATCTGAGACTATATGTAGTAGCTGGAGCTGCATTGTCTAAGGCTGAAGTGAGTGTTTTGTTATATAACAAAAACACAGGTTATTTCCAGGTCCGACCTGGGTAGCTTGCAGTGTGAACGGTGAGACCTGGGTTGAAAAACCCGGGTCTCAAAGCCACCCATTGAAAAGTTTTAAAAAAAAAAAAAAACATCACAAGAGGAGTCAATCAAAGCCATGGTGACCCGGGCAGACCCGTCCGTGTTCAGTGTGAACACGGTCTACCCGGGTATTTGGTACGGTCGGAGGATCTGTCCCCCAGCAATATCCCGGGTTCATATACCCGGGATATTGCAGGGGTGGTAATCTGAAAAAGGTATTATTGAGAGCTTGTGCTTTAGAACTCTACAGACCAGGCTTCATATTTGCCACAATTTATAACTTCTCCTCTGGGAGATCCTGAAGTGGTGGACGGATGGCAAGTGCAGGGGATAGGGGCATGGTGACATGATCACCCCCTGCTGTATAATATCGCAATTTGCAGCAGCGGGGGTGAGGTTATGATGACACAAATCCCATCATCAAGTCCCATCTCCACCCACTTCAAGAGTGAAGTGGACGGGATCCAGAAGGGATGCCTGTTCTTCTGGGAATCTCCACAAAATTTGCATGTCTTCCGGAGTAGGCAAATTCGCTATACCCAGCAGCAGCATCTAAATGTTTACTGGGAGGGAATGCATATCAGGAAACACATGGAAAGATGTGATAAAGTGGTTCAGACACTCAGCCCCTATCTGAGCCTTTTTCAAAAATGTGAAAATATGATATATTACTTGTCACAGGTTTGGAAAACATCCTAGTGATAAAAAATAGCAGGACACCATAAGTTACAGCAATCGCTTTGGAAAACTTCAGAGAGTGGAATCGGCAGCATTCAAGGCAAAATAGGGTAGCATGTGATAAGCTGTAAGCCAATCATTTCTCATATTCTAAATTCACATTCACATTCAATCACGTGTTGGTCACTCAAAATGCCCTGCTGTTTTCAGACACTGTAGGGTCTTCTAGTCTAGATACTGTAAAACACTGTGATGAGTTTGTTTTTCCATCATGGAATGGACCAAACAATTGGTATGTAGTGTTTTCTGTACATTTATCCACTTGAAACACTTCCATTTTACTGTGACTATTTTTAGATAAAGAGCTTCTATTCCTGTGTCTACTGAAAACTCTCTCCCACTCGAGACACACTCCAGTCTCCGCATCCACTGTCTCAAAACTTTTCTTATCAGTCATCTGTATACAAACACAGGAATGGCTGAGCCATCACAGACTTCTGGTTGTCATCCTAATGTAGTGATAAACAATATCTCCCCATGAAAAACATGTTGAGAGGGGCTGGCTGGCAAACTTTAGCCTGGGGGAAGGGGGAACAAGACTCTGCTCAGCAGCCTATTAGGAATGTTTTAAAGGGGGAAAAAAAATGCAGCTGACCCAGTGACTCAGCCCAAGGTAGTCCATTATAGGAACCGCTGGGGGCAGATGTTCCCCTGCCCAGCCCAATGGTACACATTACAGCAGGCGATAGCAGTTCTATCACCGGCAGTAGCCCCTGGCGACATTACGATTTGCTAGGTCTTGTTGGTGAAGCCTGGGGAAGCCTATTTAACAAGAATTGCAGCAATACTCAGGATAAGAAATTTATGAAGAAAATGATAACACTTTAAAAATATTTATTTATTAAATCTATTTTTTACAATCTATTTCCCATTTTTAATTTTTATGAAATGGAAATCCGCATGCGTGAACCGGCCAGCAAAGTGACGCATTTGCAGATCCCTTGAGATTGACCCGGTGAAGCGGATAGTAAACCCATACCCAGTATCACTTGGCTGCCTTGGAAATATTTTAATGGGAAACTGCTGCAACAGATGATATTTTTTTAACCAGTTTTATTGCCACATTATAATAACTAGAGCCCGTAGACAAAAGAACAACCAGACAGGATTTTAAATTATACTGAGTTACCCATAATACAATTAAAGTGTTCTTGTCAGGCAGATCTTAAAATATAAATGTAATAGTAAAGCCTAATTGCAGTGTACAGTTAAAAATGTTTAAGATATTAAAGGCGGTGGGGGGGAGTTACAACTCTCCGCACCCCATGCTTGTACATTGTTGGGAGTGCTCCCCCTAGTGTTTTCTCAATGTAGTAGGTGTTACCATGAACTGGGGACCTCTGCTGGAGACAGCTAGAAAGCTGAAATAGAGGGTTTTTTTTCACACATACTGAAATAATAGCCCTTATATAAGTAGGAGGATTTTGTGCATATAGTGAATTATATAATGTTTGTTTCAGAGCGCCAGACTATATTTTCTTTTTCTTTTTTGCACACAAACAGATATTATTATTATTATCATTTATTTGTTAGGCACCACAAGGTATCCGCAGCGCCGCACACAGTACTATCAGTAGACTACACAGGGTGAAACCATACAGAACAATGAACAAAAAGTACCAATACTTCAGAAACTCCGGCCAGTCATATGCAGTAAAGAGGGAGAGGAAGAACAGGTATGGAGACAGGAGGGGAGGGGGCCCTGCTCATACGAGCTTACATCCTAAGGACAATGCCAGATATGGCATTGTCCAATCAGGATGAACCAGCTGTCATTTGAATTGGCCACATTGGGAATGCAATAAAAATGTCAAATGAGGTCCAAACAATGTGCTAATCTAAGGGTTAAGGGATGAATGTCTAAATCCAGCCCAAAGGTATAAAGATAAGAGGACATTTCTATGTATTATAGCTGTACTGGTGTTGTAGTAACTCAATAGTTTAAGTAAATCAAGATGCTATAAATCAACAACAAAAAAACTTTTTAAAAAGCTAATGGTACTAGCAATGGAGGCAGTCACTGGGAGATCATAGAGGACCCATGCAGATAAAGCTATACACATTATACTGATTATAACACACAAATATGTAAAATCTAGGAACAATACAACTATCCATTTTTAGATTGTAGTACTGCTATTTGTATCCCACAGAGAGCTCTAACATATACCTTTCAGTACAAAGGTGGTTTATTATACCTCTAAGTCAGTGTTGGCTAACCTGTGACACTCCAGGTGTTGTGAAACTAGAAGTCCCAGCATACCCTTCCAGCAATAAGCTGCTATATATTGGCAAAGCATGCTGGGACTTGTAGTTTTACAACACCTTGAGTGTCACAGGTTAGCCAACACTGCTCTAAACACACAACAGCCAACATTCCTAAATTTAAAGAGTTAAATCCATCAATCCACCCAAACCACGCCCATTCACCATCTAGTTTGGACTAGATCATGCAATTGGATGCCAAACAAATTGTGCTTGTTCCATGAAAATATGGACTGTTGGCAGTAATGTAAGAACACTGACATCAAATGAAATCTCTCTATTTTCTTGTCCACCTGCTAAATTAAATGTCATTTTATTATGGTCTGTTCTAAACTAATTTTTTCCAACATTAAAAAGATATTCCCTTTACTGAAATGTGATCAATAGATGGCACCAGAAACTCTGGCACCAAACATCGATGTCGCCTCAAGTCCAGCTATCGCTCCCCAACTTCCTCTATGGACTCTATGATGATTTTCTGATAATCTCTAAATCTGCATTCCCATCGGCACAATGATTGACATTGCTGCCTGACAATCTGAATAGGAATTTCTATGGTCTATGTAGGATAAGTGGCTCCTCACTAAATTGTTCCTGTGGTGTGTGTTTCATAGGGAAATTAGATTATAGACTGCACTGGGGCAGCGAATGATCTACATGGACAAAGTTATCTGTACAGTTCTGGTGGCGCTATATAAAGGATAATAATAATTACAGAGAACATGGGAAAACAGACTGTAAAGCTGAAAAATACAGTCTTCAAAATTGGAAAAAGGACATAGAATGTCCAGGAGGCTCCCAGATTACTGACAGACCTCCCAGACTCCTGCGGAAGAAGGCAATTCTCTCTGAATGGCACACAACGGCTTGCGAAGTGGGCAGAGACATGTCATAATGAGGCAAATTGTGTCATCAAACCCAGCCACTGAAGTGGTCAGAGGCGTGATGAGGCATATCCGTAGTTCTCTCTTCTGTTCAACTTTTGCCTTAACAGATATGATCAGTGCTGTAATTCCAGATAAATCGCTAGTGGCGACTACTATCAACAGATGCCCCTGCATCCAGAAACCCAAGAACAGGTGCAAGCATTGAAATCTAACAAATGATGTCCTAATCATAGATAAAACAGCTATGGGCTAAGGGCGGGTTGGCTTCATATTGTCTGCAATAACTTGAAAGTGAATAATGTATTATCAGTGGGCCTAAATTATGAAAAATTACTATAGAAGGTGGCACCACCCACCACTGTATAGATATTGTAGATATTGGTTTGATTTATTTGAATACTGGGTCTATTATGTACACTTATATTCTTGTTCCTATAAAGTCATGTTTCTATATACAATTGATAGAGTATGCTGTAACAAAGGTTATGTTGATTTTATCTCGGTTTTTATAGTCACCAGTGTCATTCTGCCTTGTATGCGTATTATGTTACATTCACATTCAGTGTGTTCTGAACAGAAAATAAGCTTTTATAACAGCGCTCAGCAGTGGATGGATTATTACTAATATGCCCAAGGTAAGTCTATGTTTTTTTCAAGGACATACATTTATACCCCATTCATACTGCACCAAAATCCCGGGTTTTTGCCGGGGCGAGCTCAAACGACCCGGGTCTTGGTGCAGTATGAATGGTACGGGTCTTCAACCCGGGATTTATCGAGGGGTAATTCCCGGGTTGCCTGCACTATTAATGGTGCAACCCGGGTTTTTCAACCCGGGTTGCACAGAAAACAAGCTGATTGGCTGTCTGCCTGTCTCTGGAGGATGATGTCATCGGTGGGAGCCCGTGGAAGATTCGAGAGGGAGTTTAGGAGAAATGGTGGATGGTGAGATATTGCCGGGGCGGCAGTATGAAAGCGGTATTATATAAAAAGTACAGATCTGCAATGCCTCTGTGTGCACCTACCAAGTACACTGCAAAGGCCACACCTCTTTGGGGTCTTTGAAAACACCTGCACAATCTCAATAAATAAAAACATCACAACAAAGTATAACATGGGAACCCTGACTACTTTATTCATTTTCACTTTTCAGTTTTTTTCTATAATAATGAATGATTCGCTTTGTTTTTGTCTTAAAATAATCATGATAGGGTAAATTTATCAAGGTGCGGGTTTGAAAAAGTGGAGATGCTGCCTATAGCAACCAATCAGATTCTAGCTGTCATTTTTTAGAATGTACTAAATAAATGATAACTAGAATCTGATTGACTGCTATGCGCAACTTTTTCAAACACACAGCTTCATAAATTTACCCCCATAAGTCAGTTGACATCAGGGTCTTTATGAGAGATGAGCGCTTCTAATTCAGGTTAATGCGACAAATTTTACATATTAGAATGATTGGCCACGCTCCTCGCGTTCCAAAGTGACTGAAAATGTAGTTGATGGGATCTTGGGGTTCAGACTTTATGGGAATTGCAGTCCTGCTCAAGCCAGTCTATGTACATTAATTTAGTGCATAGGCACAATGTCATATACTGTTATATATTGTAATGATGATGTCATTTGATTTAATTAATCGGGCATGTATAATGCTATATATTGGGATATTTGTGATCGATCATGGTGATGTCATTTCATTTGAAAAAACTGATCTTACATAATGTTGAGTATTGGGATATTTGTGATGATGGAGATGTCATCTGATGTTAAATACCTGTGTTTATGTAATGCTAGTTATTAGGGTGTTTCCGATGGATAGGAAAAGATAAAACAAATCACAAAAGTATATATTTATCAATATACTAAACTAGGTGACTGTCTAACAACAAAGCACAGTATAGTGTGAGAAATCACTCAAACAGTAAAAAATTATCTGTAAATAAACTGAAAAGTAGTGTGAATGTATGTACATTATATAAATGCTAATGTTCGTACAAAAAGCAGCTCAAAATTACATGACTGTATGGGGTTTTGATTTTTTAGCACTTTTCATAACATTTACATTTTTGGGGGGAGATCCAGAAACAAAACCAAAATCAAAACACCAGCCTAGTTTTGGCAAAAACAAAAAACATCACCAAGATAGGAAGATAATTCTGGAAACAAAACCAAAACGCGTCATTTTACAGCGGGGGGCAGGGCCAAAGGGCATTTTAGATCTAACTCTGTCCACTTCACTAGGAAGTGGGCAGATGTGGGAGGCTGCCATACTCTCCCGGGAACCCGGGAGACCCACCCGGAATCCGGGAGTCTCCTGGACATTCCGGGAGAGTTGGCAAGTATGTTGCAAATACGACCCTGTAAATGCACCCCCTGCACCCTTCGCCTTGTTTAAATAATCCCACCCACATTTCATATCAGCAACAGTAGTGGCTCTCATGCTCATACTTGCCTAGTCTCCTGGAAAATCCTGGGCAAAGGTGGGACTTGATGATGCGATTTGTGTCATCAGACCCTGCTGTGCGAATTTATGACTTGCGGCATTACACAGCGTGACCACAGTGACGCGGACATGTCATCACACCCCCTCACGCACTTGCCATGTGACCTTCTAGAAGTTGGCAAGTATTCTCATGAGCCTATTCAGGACCTAGAGATGAAGCCCTTGATTGGCCCCACGCCTCCGATTAGTCAGTCTTTGCACCCCTGCAGCCACCTTTGGCCTTTGCTTACTCTCTGTAGTATTCCACTAGTACCGTGGAATAAAAGGCTGTTTTAAATGTCTGGTCTTTGGCAGCCAGTTTCATAACTATACATGAAAGTTTTTTGTGTGGGTATCACGAATTTCAATTGCAATTCAATTTACCCAAAAAATAATATAAGCAAGTGAAATAAAATAATAATTACAGTAGTGGTGGTGATTGCAACAGTGAAATTTACTGCACATAAATTTACTGCAATACCAAGGCGGCCAACACCATATATATGGATACGACCATTCCTTTAAAAACACAGTTATTTCTTTAACTAAAACAAGTGGCAGCTCCCCATAAAACAGACGTGGATTTAATGTATGCGCTGGGAGAGCTCATTTTAAACCGCAAGTAAGAATTTAAATATGCCTACATTTTATTATTTATAAAATTCAGCATCCAGGAATATAAAAAGCCACTATTAAAATGAAATGCTGTTATAAGTAAAGCTTTACTACATTGCAAATTTAGTAGTGAAATTTTAATGCATAGATCCAGAGCAACACATCAATATTCTTAATTAATCTAAAATATTGCAACCATAAGTAATTGAATATTGATTTGTAAAATGCAGCATGTTTTATCTACATAGCGAAAGAAATCATAATGCCTGTGTGCACAGCTATAAATAAAAAAAACTTGCTTAAAATTCCGCCTGGCTATGAAATATTATAAGAGTTATTAAAACTTTTACTGCATCGTGTTGCTGTCTGATGAATGGTTTTTCATTCAGTTTAAAGACACAGAAACAGGTTATAAAAAGGGTAGCACGATTGCCGGCAATGATATTGTAAATGATGACAACCTTCTAGTTGTCCATACCATACCTTTTGTGTGTTACTGTTTTTTTTACTAAATGTTCACCGAAATACAACAGGGCCAACACAAATAAAATCTTTGGAGCACAATGGCCCAAAGAAAGAGCCCATTGATGTGTATATGGAGTGATTGATGTGTATGTATAGTGTGAAAGAGTTAACTTTGTTTGTTCAGAAAAATATTGTTCAGAGTTCAGGCCTACAGCTTTGCAAGTCACAATAGGCTTTAGCTTTATTAACAAGTTTCAAGGACATGAAAGAACTGCGACTATGATTTGTAACAGTTATGTCAAGTTTCACAGGACATGAATATCTTTCTTTTTTTGTTATTTGTAATATTTGCTGATGTTTTATTTATGTTTCATGCTTGCACAGTGCTAAAATGGCTATGTGACTAAACATTATATATAGATGATGATTTGTTTTGATAAACTCATAGCATATACTATACCCCACCTGTGCATGTATTTATTGTCTCTCCAGCAGTTATGATCTGATATCTTATCTGATCACTGACCACTTAAGAAATATCCCTATCAAGTGTGAGTGATGTGTTATATAAGTGCTAACTAATGTGTTTAGAACATAGTTGCCTACTCTCCCGGAATGTCCGGGAGACTCCCGAATTTTTCTCAGTTCTCCCAGACTCCCGAGAGAGCAGGCAAAAATCCCGGATCAAGCGTCTCCCCGTTGTTGTAGATGGTGGGGGCGGGGCAAACCGCGGCATCGTGGTCCCGCCCCCTGCTGAGATTGGCCAGAATTTCCCATGATTGACAGGGGCGGAGCCTAACGGCACATCCCCGCATGGCCACGCCCCCTCAACGGACCCCCTCCCGGACGGCTGGCTTTAAAAGTTGGTAAGTATGGTTTAGAATGAGATTAAGTACAAGTGGAGGAAGCTCTGTGATGGTTAAGAGAGAAAACTAAATAAAAGTTTTAGAGGAATATTCATTTTTATAAAACTGAGCAACTGAGGGGAGGTATTTTATGGAGCAGAATGTCTTAATGACAGCTAAACCCACACAATGTCATTTTCAAACATGATGCACAAAGGCAAAATACATGATTTAACTATACCCAGTCATATCATGCAATTTTCCAAAAAATATATGAAGAAGCATAAGAGACACCCAAAGTCCTAGGCAAAAGACAAAATAATGCTGATCAAAATGCCGGTTATCCATTTTTAAAGGTCTTGTGTCACAATACTGTGTGCAAAACCATCAATCTGAACAGGTTCTTTGTGTTAGTTAGGAGACTGCAAACCAATCACTCAGGCTACTTCTTCCTAACCACTGTCACAAACAGAGTTGCTCTAAAGGTCTTACCTGCCGGTATTGGCACTGCTAAGCTAGAAGGTGCGGAGTCTAAACACGCCTCTGGAAGTTTGGTGTACGCTGCAGAGACGTGCAGGTCGCAGCTCTCCCAGATAGCTACCAATGAAGTGTAAGGTGAACAAGAGTAGCCGTGAAGTCCAAGGTCAAACCGTGTGGGCAATACAAGTACCAAAGAAGCAGAGTCAGAATGCCACAGGTCAATACTAGGAAATCAGTATAGGTCCAGAGGGAGATCCAAAAAGAGTAGTCAGGCAAAACTGGGTCAGAATCCAAGGAGACAAGTATGCAGGAGACAAACAAGGTGCTGGAGACAAGAGACCTAGAAACTCTGGCACCCTAATGGCGCCAGAGCCAGGTTTAAATAAATGATAGTGGCCTGTCACTGGTGGACGTGGGATCGGCGGTCAGAACAGCTGACCGCCGACAGGAAGCGCTGCGGAGACACAATATTCAAACTTCTGAGAACCGGAAGTAGGGTCCCGTTGCTTAGCAACGAGACGCACGGAGGGCAAAGAAGGCAGCCGTCCCTGGTACCTAATGAGTGTGCGGGGACGGCGCCTGACAAACACACAGCTCTCAACCTTGTTTAGATTGATGGAATTTGAAGACCTTGCTCCTGATTCATCAAGGAACATATCTGCCAGTTTTGTGCGTATTATCAGCAAAATCACTCTGCACATGCCCAGAACTGGCTCATACGCCACAGAACGCAGCCACGTTTAATTCATCTTCGATCGCAAAGGTAATAAGTGTAGTAAGTGTTTACTACAGCCTAAGAGTTCCATGAGAGAACAGGGCAGGGAAGGGGCATTTGCCCATAGTCAATATACAGTAAGGGCGTGCCAATCATGAGCGCACACAGCAGCCTCTGATCCAAGCTCTGGGCATCTCAAAAATACAAGTGTATGCAATCAGTAGCTACTGTAAAAATGTATTTTATGTACCTTAGACATGAATGCATACTTGCCAACTTTCAAATGTTGGCCTCCGGGAGATCCGGGAGAGAGGTGGTGGTGGTGGGGGGGTCATTGCAAATTGCTTCATTTTGGACCCTCCCCCACAACAAAGTGAAGCAAACGCATCATTTTACCACTGGGGGGGGGGGGGGGGGAATGATGCGATTTCCCGTGAATATCGCCATGGGGGCTACAAATCCTGCCCACTTCACTAGTGGGCAGATGCGGGAGGATGTCCCACTCTCCTGGTAGCATGGGAGACCTACCCGAAATTCGGAAGTCTTCCGGACATTCAGGGGGAGTGGACAAGTATGCATTAATGACATCCTAATAAAGGTATTTAATGGAAAAAAGTAAAAAAAAAACCATGTCATTAATGTCTATATTATTAACAGGTGACATTAATTAATTTTTGTTCCCCTGTGCGTTCTTTTGAGAATTTATATTCCACATAGGCATTGTACGTATCCTGCAGCATCCTGTGCAGTAGAGCGCAGCAGACATACATCTGTATTCATCAGTGCACATATCTTCAGATCCGTCCCTTGTTGAATTTGTGCGTGCGCAGAGCGGAATTCAGTGCATTCAGAAGCAAACGCACATTGCGCTCAGTATGTGTGTCTTGATGAATCAGGTCCATTATTTAGCTTTTTCAAAATGTAAACTTTCAGGAAACAGATTGGGTAGATAGCATGCTGGACAGGTATAGTAAATTATAAACAACGTATTTAATATAAGCAATTAATACTATATCATAAAAAGGCTTTCTTTCGGTAATGCACAAGCTTTAACATTTATTAAAATCCATTACAGGGTATATTTGTAAATACACTTAATATGCACTAAAGAAAACGAACATTTCACTCATAAAATTCTGTTTTTTTCTAAAACCGTATTATAACTTCCCTACAAACATCCGAAGCTGCTTGATATCATAAGCTGCGATAAGACAATTGCAATGTCATGTATGTATTTAAATGTACAGCAGTTACCTTGGGTCTTTGAGAATGGATGCCAACTGTAAAATCATTCCTAAGTACCTCGCAGCCAGACAAGAAGTGCAGAAGACAAATTTATGATTATGCTACTGTAGGACTGCGTTACAATAATGGCTCATGCAACTTGTCTCACAGCAATCCTTCTGCTTTATTCCCATCAGTTATCTCCGTAGCAATTCACATTCAATAATAATCACTGGAAATGCTCAAGCTGCCCACAAACTGTTTTGTGAACCGGTTCATTGAATCAATATTAAAGTTTGCTGGAATTTCCTCAAATTTAGATTGATTAAAAAAATCTAAGTTCGAGCAATTTGAATACATTTAACCATGCTGAAGCCAGTCTGACCATGTTCGAGCCGGTATGAGATGTTCGTGCTTAAATTGATACTGTTTTTATATGTGAATGGCAAACCTCTTACGAAAACGCCCAATCTCACACACGAAGGACGAAATTCAAATATCTAGCGTAGTAGAGTTCACTGTTTGAATTTAAAAAAAAAAATGGTAAAATACTTTTTTGTTATTTAGAAATTTTGTTATTTAGAAATATACAGTGTTTAAAATTATATATATTTTTTAATATACTAATTTAATTAACATGAACGTGAACTGTGAACAACCAAAGAACGTCAGCAGTTTACCTCAAACCCGAACTACGAACGTGAGCCAGAACTTTCGCAGTTTACTGAAGATTGTAAAAAGTTGGCCATCGAACTGTTGAAATTCAATCTAATTTATAACCAAATATAGATTTTGAAGCCTATTTAGTGACTACCACCATGGTGATCCCGGCACCTAAGCTCTACTCCAAACCCCACTATACATCTGTCAGTTTATCTGACATTGATTGCCCTAGCCACATCAAGAGCATATTATGTTATACTTTGAAACTCCACCCAGATCCTTGCTGAGTGCCACCTCAGTGCCATGTCCTGTATTTCAACCTTGCCTGGTAGTTATTTCACCTTTGATGTCTCAAAGACACACACACTATAAAGTTAAGGGGAACATGGTTAGGTGAATGTGGTGAGTATATAATATTAATCAGATTGTCATAAAAAAAACAAAGGTCAAGGGAGTAAAGTGAGTTATTATTGCATCTGGTTATACAAGGGCCGCTCCATGCTTCTGAAGGAGCAGTGGAAGTAACTGTGCTGTGCTACTAGACCATGAGAACATTTATTTACATGATCAGTCTTATGAGGGGAAATGTAGAGGTCACAACTCCTGCCGACTCTCACTCATTATCCACTGAGTTCAAAATCCCCAAAGTGAACAGATTTCCATGCTGGAATGTCAAGGTGAATGGAGCAGGGGTGGTGGTGGTCTGAACACAACAGTTTAAAATGCATACGTGATAAAATCTTCATAATATTAGGACCGATCACACACTTGCCAACATCTTCTGGAATTGTGGGTGACCTTCAGGACTGCCGAGAGCGAACTTGGTTACAGCGCGATGATGCAGACAGTTCGAATTGCTCGAACTTAGCTTTTTTAATCAATCTAAATTTGAAGAAATTCTTGGCTTCAGTGAAGCCAACTAAAACCAAGACATGGTCTGCAGCCAAGTAAGACCAGGACATGGTCTGCAGCCAAGTAAGACCAGGACATGGTCTGCAGCCAAGTAAGACCAAGACATGGTCTGCAGCCAAGTAAGACCAAGACATGGTCTGCAGCCAAGTAAGACCAAGACATTGTCTGCAGCCAAGTAAGACCAAGACATTGTCTGCAGCCAAGTAAGACCAGGACATGGTCTGCAGCCAAGTAAGACCAAGATATGGTCTGCAGCCAAGTAAGACCAAGACATGGTCTGCAGCCAAGTAAGACCAAGACATGGTCTGCAGCCAAGTAAGACCAAGACATGGTCTGCAGCCAAGTAAGACCAGGACATGGTCTGCAGCCAAGTAAGACCAAGACATGGTCTGCAGCCAAGTAAGACCAAGACATGGTCTGCAGCCAAGTAAGACCAAGACATGGTCTGCAGCCAAGTAAGACCAAGACATGGTCTGCAGCCAAGTAAGACCAGGACATGGTCTGCAGCCAAGTAAGACCAGGACATGGTCTGCAGCCAAGTAAGACCAGGACATGGTCTGCAGCCAAGTAAGACCAAGACATGGTCTGCAACCAAGTAAGACCAAGACATGGTCTGCAGCCAAGTAAGACCAAGACATGGTCTGCATCATCGTGCTGTGATGGACAGGGAGCTATGACACAAGTGATGTCATTAAGTCCATCACTGACTTCATGGAACTACTCTCTGCACGTCCCGGAGAAGAGGTCTGAAAAGTCATAACTCTCTGCCCACCACAAAGCCGTAATGCAAATGACATCATCTCGCCGCAGTAGGAGGAGCACATGAAGCGAGTTGTATCAAATGCTTCTCTGCATGGCCTGACTTCAGGGAGATTTCCACAATGTCTCGGAAATCCAGGAGATCACCCACTACATGGATCATTGGAACTCATGAGGGACAGATCGCTTATCACGACATTCATGCAATTTGCCGTGGTGCTTAAGGAAACACTTCGCATTGCGTCACGTTTGTTTCCCAATTTGGGAAGAATAAGTAATTGTGAGAATGCTGC